>NC_140297.1:129746027-130011027 GCF_964211825.1 Aythya ferina
GATTTTGCATGAGAATATATAATTTTCATAAAAAATAATGACCTTTTGACTTCTATGTGCCCTGTTGTACACATGATATATATGACATGTTTAGACTTCAGTTTTTATCCCAGATCCATTTGATTTTAATCTTGGAGACTAATTAAGACAGTGACCATATTTTATTTAACGTAATTCAGATAGACTACCATCTAGGATTTTTTGATGAAACTATCAAATAGTGATATATTCTGCAATAATAGTCAGATATAACAGGTGCATGTCTCTAATATTTAGAAAATATATTATTTTAATTGCCCTAAAACAAATTGAAAGTGATAACAGAACAGCTTATTGCATATTGATTCAGTATCTGCTTATTTTACCTTTTTTTTTTTTTTAAATTTATTTCCTGAGACAAAAGAACACATATGTTAAAATTAAATTAAACCATTCTGCAAAATGGATGAATACTAAAAAAACATAGGCTCTCATTTTCTTCAGGGACATTGAATAATGATACTTTCACTCTTCATATTTATGAATTACAGTATAGCATACACAGTGGCAGCATATGGAGGTTGAATCATTTTCTGCACAGCTGTGCCCTGATATTGCTGTCGACAGCTATGCATTAAAATATATATATATATATATATATATATATATATATGGTATTCTTGTTCTTAAGGCTATACTGAATATTTTTTCAATACGGTTTTATTGAAAAAATGTATGTTATGCAATTATTTTTTTTTATATGCCATGTAATCTAAAGATAGGTAAAGTACCATTCATCTGAAATGTAGTTAGTATAGCTTTTAAGCAAAATTTAGACAGAAGAAGGAAATATTTCACATGCAAAATCTAGCTAATACCAGCATCCATGTTCTTATCATCATGCATATGAGAGAGAATGCATGAGACAGGCAAATACATATTTGCTGAATGTTTCAGCAACATAAGTTAGTGAATATCATAAATATAACGTATGCTCATTCCAGCTTGCCTAATATTCTTCTGAGCCTTTGTGGAGATGCTTACTGTAAATTTTTCTGTCCCATGAGGCCATGAGCTGAATTCATTTTGTGTTTGGTGCATTCTCATAAGTTACAAGTTGGCAGACACCAGATGGTGCTAGGGAGACAACTGTCAAAAATCTGTACAAACTTAAATCAAACAGAAGTTAATAGTATCTGAGGTTTTGATGTTGAGTAGGTGTCTGCTGTTGGGTAGGCATATCTTCCTTTTGTCATAACAATTAATATCCTTGAAAGGATATAAGTATATTCAGGCTATTTCTCTCTCTTCAATGCAACTTTTTTTTTTTTTTTTTTTTTCCCTAATGACTTCACTGCAGCCTAACTGTAGGATACCTCCATCTCAACAAAAATATTCCGTATCATTTCTTGGAAGGTCATAATCATAGAATCAATGACTCAGGTTAAAAGGGACCTTAAAAATCACCCAGTTCCAACCCCCCTGCCATGGGCAGGGATGCCACCCACTCTAACATCAGGTTGCCAAGGGCCTCATACAACCTGGCCTTGAACACCTCCAGGGATGGGGCATCCACAGCCTCCCTGGGCAACCTATTTCAGCGCCTCCCCACCCTCTAAGTGATCTAGGGGATTTCCTCCTAATTTCTAATCTAAATCTCCCCTCCTTTAGTTTAAAACCATTTCACCTTGTCCTTTCATTATCTCATTGAACAAATAGTTGGTCTCCATCTTTTTTATAATCCCTCTTTAAATATTGAAAAGTTGCTACGAAGCCCCTCCACAGCCTTTTCTTCTTTAGGCTGAACATCTATCTCTCTCAGCCTCTCTTCGTAAGACAGTCGTTCCAGCCCTCTGAAATAAAGGTATCCTGAAAGCTAACTGAAGCTTCCTAGATAATAATTGTTTTATGTGTTTTAATGCCATGTTGGTCAGGCAATCAGATTTACTTCCTTCTGTTGTGGGTAGGAATCTTTCCATCCAATGCTGAATACTGTTACCTTTACCACAGAACTTTGGTATGTAGTATAAGATTACATTTGAGATTTGATTTAGTAGTTCCCTGTAGACTCCTCATTGCAATTTGGATTTTCCAACACTAGAAACAACTCTAACAGCACTTGGTTGCAAAGCAATACGTTTTGGATGAATATCTAAGGGAGCTGTGGAAGGACAAAATCAATTGGGCAATGCTTGTTGTGTTCCTTGTTTTTAATATCAGTATGGGTCTTCTCTAAAAACCTGTGCATACAAAGGAGAACATTTTTATGGAGACAGTTGAGAGAAGCTTTCATAAAAGGAAATTAGCATTCTCGTGTATTTGTTAGTTTTCATTTGATATGCGGGACTGTGGTGGTTTTACTCAGGTGGGCAGCTGAGCTCCACCACAACCGCTCTCTCACTCCCCCTCCTCAATGGGGAGAAAATACGATGAAAAGGGCTCAAAGGTTTAGATGAGGACAGGGAGATCGTGCAGTAATTATTGCAACAGGCAAAACAGACTCAGCATAGGGAGATAGTAAGATTTATTGCCTATTACTAACAAGCTAGAGAAGTGAGAAACAAAGGAAAGAAACCAAAAACACCTTCCCCCCAACCACCCTCCCCACCCTCCCCCGAGCGGTGCTGGGGAACGGGGGAATGGGGGTTATGGTCAGTTTATAGCGCTTCTTCTTCAACGCTCCTTCTCAGTCACTCTGGTCCCCTGTGCTGTGGGGTCCCTCCCACAGGACGCAGTCCTTAGTGAACTGATCTGGTGTGGGCTGCCCACAGGCAGTAGCTCTTCAAGAACTGTTCTAAATATGAGTCTGTACCATGGGGTCTATCCCTCAGGAACAAACTGCTCCAATCTGGATCCCCCACAGGCAGCAGCTCCTGCCAGGTCACCTGCTCCTGCATGGTCTCCTCTACATGGGCTACAGGTGTGGCCCAGAATCTGCTCTGGCAGGCATCTTCCACAGGCCACAGTCTCCATCGGTGCAGGGCCACCTGCTCCACCATGGTCTCCTCCACATGCTGCAGAGTGGAACCCTGCTCCACTGTGGTACAACATGGGCTGCAGGGGGACATCCTGCTTCACCATGGTCCTCACCACAGGCCGCAGGGGACGTGTACTCTGGCACCTGGAGCACCTCTCCCCCTTCTTCACTGACCTTGGTGCCTGCAAGGCTGTTCCTCACTCCTCTCACTCTCCCAGCTGCTGTGTGTTGCAGCGTTTTTTTTTTGTTTGTTTGTTTGTTTGTGTTTTTATTTGTTTTGTTTTGTTTTTTTTTCCTGACTTAAATATGCTCTCACAGAGGTGCAAAACAACATAACTTACTGGCTCAGCTCTGGTCAGCAGTGGGGCCCTTACCAAACATGGGGCAGCTTCTAGATCCTTCTCAGAGAAACCACCTCTATGGCCCCCTGCTACTAAAACCTTGCCATGTAAACCCACTACAGGGATGTAAAATTCATGCTATGGATGTTGTTTCTAGTATCATAAAGATATTTGTGATATCTATAATATATTTTCAGAAAGATAATTTCTTTATACCAAAAAAGTCCAGATAATATATGTTGGGATCCACATACCGCAGCGAGTGGATGAAGTAATACTGAAACTTCTTTGAGTTGGTGGCAGCCTGTGAACTATGTTTTTCAAGACTAGACATCTAAATTTAATCACATTACATGTGGAATATCTGTCAGAGTTGGGAATGACAGTAGTTATCCATACGTTCTGGACTCAGGGAACTGATATAACACCATATGGGCTTAATTTAAACAGACACTCAAGTAACTGTGTTTTACATTATCAAACAGCTAGTACCTGAGAACAGCCTCCTGTACAAGGAATCCTTGTAAATGTGACAGGAAGCTGTACTGTACAAGGTATCCTTGTTTTGTTCTAATAAAAAGTCAGCACTTTCTAATGGAAACCATGTGGTGTTATGGTTGTTTTATTATCTTACACACAGAAAAGAACTACAATATGTGCTGACTGGCTTTTCATGGTAGTATATCTGAGAACCACAAGAAGACTATGACTTAAGCAAAACTGAGCTGTACAAAATTATTGGATGATAGGATAATAGTAAAATTCAAATTTGAATGGACCTCTGAACGTCTCTGGTCCAACCTTCTGCTCAAAGCCGGCTCAGTTATGAAGCCAGACCAAGTTGCTCAGGGGTTTACTCACCCTGCTACAACCTATTCCAGTGCTTGATACATGGCTGGGAGGCTGGTGCCATCACAAGAATTTTTGGGTTTTTAGATCATGGGGAAGTTTACTCAGCACCTGGCCTCATGGCTGCCAATGTGTCCCACCTGTCCCAAAGGGGGAATGGACTGCCTGGGAGCTGGCAAGGCTCATCGAGGGGGCTTTAAACTAGGTATGAATGGGGATGGGAATGAAATGAGGCTCAACAGAGATGAGCACAGGGGGAGCAGTCCCAGGGTTGGGGGTGAGGGTAATGGCATAACTGAAGTGCATCTATATCAATGCATGCAGCATGGGCAACAAATAGGGGGAGCTGGAAGGAAGCCATTCTGCAGCAGGAATATATAACCTAGTTGACACCACTGAAACATAGTAGGACCACTTCTGTGACTGGAGTGCTGCAATGGATGGCTACAAGCTCTTCAGAAGCGACATGCAACTAATGAGAGGTGATGGCATGGTTCTATATATTAGAGAGTCCCTGTGGATAAGGATCAGGATGTTGACCAACAAGGCGTATATCCTGCAGGGGGGCTGTTATGGAACACGAAACCAAAATGAAGAGATCGATGAGGTATTCTATAAGCAGCTGGCAGAAGTTGCTCAATCACGAGCACTTGTTCTCACAGGGGACTTTAACTTCCTGGACATACGCTAGAAATACAATACAGCCCTGAGGAAGCAGTCTAGAAGGTTCTTGGAGTACATGCAAGACAGCTTCCTGACTCATCTGATTAGTGACCCTACCTGAAAGTGTGCTCTGCTTGACCTGCTGTTAATGAAGAGAGAAGGACTGGTGGGAGATGTGGTGGTAGGGAGTTGTCTTGGGCAGAGTAACCATGACATGGTAGAGTTCTCTATTCTTGATAAAGTCAGGAGGAAGATGGGTAAAACTGGACTTCTGGGGGGCAGACTTTGAACTGGTCAGGACAGTGGTTGCGAGGGTCCCTTGGGACTCAGTCCTGAAGGGCAGAGGGGTCCAGGAAGGCTGGGCGCTCCTCAAGAAAGAAGTCTTAAAGACACAGGAGCAGGCTGTCCTTATGTGCCATGAGATGAGCCGGCAGGGAAGAAGAACTGAGTAGTTGAAGAAGGAATTTTTACTGAGTGTCCATGTCCTGGTTTCAGTTAGGACAGAATTAACTTTGTTCCTAGTAGCTGGTAGAATGCTATGTTTTGGCTTAGGATGAGAAGAGTGCTGATAACGCTGATGTTTTAACTGTTGCAGAGCAGTGCTTACACTAAGCCAAGGACTTTTCAGTTTCTCACTCTGTCCTGCCAGAGGGCAGGCTGGGGGTGCAGCAAGAGCTGGGAGGGTACAGACCCAGAACAACTGACCCAAACTAGCCAAAGGTGTATTCCATACCATCTGACATCATGCTAAACAATATTAAAAACAAAAATTTGGTTGGAAAGCTGCCAGATGGAGAAGGACCTGGGAGTACTGATTGATAGTCGGCTGAATATGAGCCAGCAGTGTGCTCAGGTGGCCAAGAAGGCCAACGGCATCCTGGCTTGCATAAGAAACAGTGTGGCCAGCAGGGCTAGGGAAGTGATTATCCCCCTGTACTCGGCTCTGGTGAGGCTGCACCTCGAGTACTGTATTCAGTTTCACAGAATCACAGAATCACAGAATTTCCTAGGTTGGAAGAGACCTCAAGGTCATCGAGTCCAACCTCCAACCTAACGCTAACAGCCCTCCACTAAACCATATCCCTAAGCTCTACATCTAAACGTCTTTTGAAGACTTCCAGGGATGGTGACAGTTTGGGGCCCCTCACTACAAGAAGGACATCGAGGTGCTCAAAAGAGTCCAGAGAAGGATGACGAAGCTGGCGAGGGGTCTGGAGAACAAATCCTATGAGGAGCAGCTGAGGGAGCTGGGTTTGTTCAGCCTGGAGAAAAGGAGGCTCAGGGGCGACCTTATTGCTCTTTATAAGTACATTATAAAATGGAGGCTGTAGTGAGGTGGGGGTTGGTCTATTCTCCCACATGTGTGGTGACAGGACAAGGGGGAATGGGCTAAAGTTGTGCCAGGGTGTAAAGAACTTCTTTACTGAGAGGGGTGTTAGACATTGGAACAGGCTGCCCAGGGAAGTGGTGGCGTCACCATCCCTGGAGGTCTTTAAAAGATGTTTAGATGTTGAACTGATATGGTTTAGTGGAGGACTTGTTAGTTTTAGGTCAGGGGTTGGACTCGGTCATCCTGAGGTCTCTTCCAACCTAGACAATTCTGTGATTCTGTAATATATAGGGGTGGCTAGCCGGGGGAGGGGGGCTGGACTGCTTGTGTTTAGGCTGGGCATTGGTCAGCAGGTGGTGAGCAATTGCATTGTGCATCACTTGTTTTGTACACATTATTAGTAGTAGTACTATCATCATCATCATTATTATTATTATTATTGTTATTAATATTTTCCTGTCTTAATAAACTGTCTTTATCTCAACTCACGGGCTTCACTTTCCCATTTCTCTCCCCCATCCCAGAGAGGGAGGGGGGGGAGAGTGAGCAAACAGCTGTGTGATGTTTAGCTGCTGGCCAGGTTAAACCATGACAGTCCAGGAGAAAAAGAAAGTTTATGTCTGGTGGAAGAAGGGCCAGGCAACTCAGGGAGAGTACAAGGAAGTTGACAGATTATGCAGAGAAGAATCAGGAAGTCAAAAGCCCAACACAAGCTCAACCTGGCCACTATAGTTAAGGATAACAAAAAATGTTTTTACAAATATATTAATGGTAAGAAGAAGGCCACAGAGAATCTCCGTGCTTAACTGGACACGGAAAGGAACATGAATACTAATTATAAGGAGGAAGCTGAGGTTCTTAATGCCTTCTTTACCTATATTTTAACTAATCAGACCACTTATCCTCTGGGTACTCAGCCTCACAAACTGGAAGTCTGTGATGGGGAGGAGAAGAAACCCCCCCACACTTCAGGTATCACAGAATCACAGAATTTTCTAGGTTGGAAGAGACCTCAAGATCATCGAGTCCCACCTCTGACCTAACGCTAGCAGTCCCCACTAAACCATTTCCCTAAGCTCTACATCTAAACGTCTTTTGAAGACTTCCAGGGATGGTGACTCCACCACTTCCCTGGACAGCCTGTTCCAGTGCCTCACAACTCTTTCAGTGAAGAAGTTCTTCCTAACATCTAACCTAAAACTCCCCTGGCTCAACTTAAGCCCATTCCCCCTCGTCCTGTCACCAGGCACGTGGGAGAACAGGCCAACCCCCACCTCGCTACAGCCTCCCTTGAGGTACCCATAGAGAGCGATAAGGTCGCCCCTGAGACTCCTCTTCTCCAGGCTGAACAAGCCCAGCTCCCTCAGCCGCTCCTTGTAGGACTTGTTCTCCAGGCCCCTCACCAGCTTCGTCGCCCTTCTCTGCACCCGCTCAAGCACCTCAATGTCCTTCTTGTAGCGAGGGGCCCAAAACTGAACACAGTACTCGAGGTGCGGCCTCACCAGAGCTGAGTACAGGGGGACGATCACCTCCCTAGCCCTGCTGGTCACACTGTTCCTGATACAAGCCAGGATGCCGTTGGCCTTCTTGGCCACCTGAGCCCACTGCTGGCTCATATTCAGCCGACTATCCACCATCACTTCCAGGTCCTTCTCTGCCTGGCAGCTCTCCAACCATTCCTCTCCCAGCCTGTAGCTCTGCTTGGGGTTATTGCGCCCCAGGTGCAGGACCCGGCACTTGGCCTTGTTGAACTTCATGCAGTTGACCTCAGCCCATCGGTGCAGCCTATCCAGATCCTCCTGCAGAGCTTTCCTACCCTCAAGCAGATTGACACACGCACCTAACTTGGTGTCATCTGCGAACTTACTGAGGGTGCACTCGATGCCCTCGTCCAGATCATCGATGAAGATATTAAAGAGGACCGGCCCCAGCACCGAGCCCTGGGGGACGCCACTAGTGACTGGCCTCCAATTGGACTTGGCTCCATTCACCATGACTCTTTGGGCCCGGCTATCCAGCCAGTTTCTAACCCAACGAAGCGTGCACCAGTCCAAGCCAAGAGCAGTCAGTTTCTTGAGGAGAATGCTGTGGGAAACAGTGTCAAAAGCCTTGCTGAAGTCAAGGTAGACCACATCCACAGCCTTTCCCTCGTCCACCCAGCACGTCACTTTGTCATAGAAGGAGATCAGGTTCGTCAAGCAGGATCTGCCTTTCATAAAGCCATGCTGACTGGGCCTGATCGCCTGCTTCCCCTGCAAGTGCTGCATGATGACTCTCAAGAGGATCTGCTCCATGAGCTTTCCTGGCACTGAGGTCAAACTGACAGGCCTGTAGTTTCCCGGGTCTGCCCTCCGGCCCTTCTTGTAGATGGGCGTCACGTTTGCTAGCCGCCAGTCGATTGGGACCTCCCCCGATAGCCAGGACTGCTGATAAATGATGGATAGTGGCTTGGCCAGCTCCTCTGCCAGTTCCCTCAGTACCCTTGGGTGGATCCCATCCAGCCCCATCGACTTGTGCACATCTAAGTGCCGTAGCAGGTCACCAACCAGTTCTTCATGGATAATGAGGGCCACATCCTGCTCCCCATCCCCTTCCACCAGCTCAGGGTACTGGGTATCCAGAGAACAACCGGTATTGCCGCTAAAGACTGAGGCAAAGAAGGCATTGAGCACCTCCGCCTTTTCCTCATCTCTTGTAACTAAGTTTCCCCCCGCATCCAGTAAAAGATGGAGATTCTCCTTAGTCCTCCTTTTTGTGTTGATGTATTTATAGAAACGTTTTTTGTTATCTTTAACGGCAGTAGCCAGATTGAGCTCCAGATGAGCTTTGGCCTTCCTAATTTTGTCCCTGCACAGCCTCGCTACTTCTTTAAAGTCCTCCTTAGTGGCCTGCCCACTTTTCCAAAGCTTATAAACCCTCTTTTTTCTCCTAAGATCAAGCCACAATTCTCTGTTGAGCCAGGCTGGTCTTCTTCCCCGCCAGCTCGTCTTTGGGCACGTGGGGACAGACCGTTCCTGCGCCATTAAGACTTCCCTCTTGAAGAGCGCCCAGCCTTCCTGGACCCCTCTGCCCTTCAGAACCGCCTCCCAAGGGACTCCACCAACCAGTGTCCTGAGCAGCTCAAAGTCAGCCCTCCGAAAGTCCAATACAGCGGTTTTACTGGTCCCCTTCCTGGCCTTGCCAAGAATAGTGAACTCCACCATTGCGTGGTCACTCTGCCCAAGACAGCTCCCGACAATCACATCCTCCACCAGTCCTTCTCTGCTTGTGAAGAGAAGGTCTAGCGGGGCACCACCCCTGGTAGGTTCACTAACCAGCTGCGTCAGGAAGCTATCTTCCACGCTCTCTAGAAACCTCCTAGACTGCTTTCTCAGGGCTGTGTTGTGCTTCCAGGATATGTCAGGGAAGTTGAAGTCCCCCATGAGTACAAGAGCTGACGATTTTGCAACCTCTGTCAGCTGCCTGTAGAATTCCTCATCCGTCTCCTCATCCTGGTTCGGCGGTCTATAGCAGACCTCGACCAGGACACTAGCCTTGTTGTCCCTGCCGATCCTAACCCAAAGGGACTCGACCTTGTCATTCCCAACCTCGAGTTCTACAACCTCGAAAGACTCTCTAATATAGAGAGCCACACCACCACCCCTTCTATGCTGCCTGTCCCTTCTATAGAGCTTATAGCCAGGCATTGCAGCACTCCAGTCATGAGACTGGTCCCACCACGTCTCCGTGATGGCAACCAAGTCGTAGCCTGCCTGCCGCACGATGGCTTCCAGCTCCTCCTGTTTGTTACCCATGCTGCGTGCATTGGTGTAGATGCACTTCAGCTGGGCCATTGCGTTATCCTCCGGCCTTGCCATTGTTCCCCCTAGCACAGCCCCAACAATCCTAGCCTCAGCCCCATCCCCCTTCCTACCTAGTTTAAAGCCCTCTCAATGAGCCCTGCCAGCTCCTGGCCCAGGATCCTTTTTCCCCTAAAAGATAGGGACCCGTCTGTGGCCATCAGGCCAGGTGCTGAGTAAAGTGCCCCATGATCAAAAAACCCAAGATTTCTGCGTTGGCACCAGTCCCGGAGCCACGTGTTTAACAGGTGGGCTTTCCGTGTCCTCTCTGAACCCCTCCCTGCCACCGTAGGGATGGACGAAAACACCACCTGCACTCCTGCTCCATCCACTAACCGACCCAGTCCCCTAAAGTCCCTTTTGATAGCCTTGAGGCTTCTCTCTTCGATGTTATCACTGCCCGCCTGGACTATCAAAAGGGGGTAATAGTCAGAGGGGCGTACCAGGTTAGGAAGCTTCCTGGCAACGTCCCTGACCCTGGCCCCAGGGAGACAGCAGACTTCCCTACGGGTAGGGTCAGGCCGACAAATAGGGCCCTCTGTTCCCCTAAGAATCGAGTCACCAACAACAATAACCCTCCTGTCTTTCTTGGTGGAGGCAGTCCTGAGGCGCGGAGTTGACCTCCTCGCCCCAGGCATCCTCCTGGGAACATTTGCTACCTCTTCCTCACACACCGGCCTCTCAATCTCTAGGGCCTCAAACCTGTTGCGTAAGGGCACCTGGGAAGGTGGGGCCGGAAGGGGAGGGCATCGCCTGCGATGTCGAGCAGGGACCTGTTTCCATTCCTCCTCAGCTCCCAGATCCCCTCCCTCTGCCCGACGGGGACAGGGCAGGGGGTCCGCCCCCATTTGAGGAGTCTCACCTTGGCACCTCCCCTTGAGGCCCTGCAGGGAGTTACTCCAGAAGTCTATCTCCCGCTCACACTCCCTGATGGCCCTCAACCTCTCCACCTCCTACTTGAGCTCCGCCACCATGCGGACCAGATCATCCACCTGCTCGCACCTCACGCACGCAGTTTCTCTGCCTCCCGCCGATGGCAGCAACAGGCTCAGACACTCCTTGCATCCAGTGACCTGAACTGCGGCATTTTTTAACGGGTAGTCGGTCTGCGTGTGTACCGACTTTCTGGAGAGCGCGCCGTGCCTGGTGGCGACCATTATCACCTAGTTACGGCTGTTGTTAAGGAGGTGTTGTTTGTGTGTAGGGGGAGCGCTCTGCCCTTCCTGCACGCCCTGCCTGTGCGAACTGCCGCGCTAACTGCCGCGCCACTCCCTTCTGACACGAAACACTTAGAAACCTGCTGCTCCACCTTGACTATCACAACTCCATGCAGCCAGGTGGGATCCACCTGAGGGTGCTGAGGGAGCTGGTAAATGTGATTGCTGGGCTGTATTCCATCATCTATCAGCAGTCATGGTCATCTGGAGAGGCCCTGGATAACTGGAGACTTGCTAATGTGATGCCCATCTATACGAAGGGTCATAAGGAGGACCTGGGGCCCATCAGCCTGAACTTGGTGCCAGGAAAGGTGATGGAACAGGTAATCTTGAATGTAATCATGCAGCATATGCAGGACATCAGGCCCAGTCAACATGGGTTCATAAAAGGCAAGTCCTGCCTGACCAACCTCATCTCCTTCTACGACTGGGTGACCTCTCTGCTGGATGAGGGAAAGGCTGTTGATGTAGTCTACCTATATTTCAGTAAGGCCTTTGACATGGTCTTCCATAGTATCCTCCTGGAGAAGATGGAAGCCCATGGTTTGCACAGGTACACTCTTTGCTGGGTTAAAAACTGGCTGGATGTCCGGGCCCAGAGAGTGGTGGTGAATGGAGTTAAATCCATCTGGTGACAGGTCACCAGTGGTGCTCCTCAGGTGTCTGTGTTGGGGCTCATCCTCTTTAATTTCTTTATTGATGACTTGGACAAGGGAATTGAGTGCACCCTCAGTAAGTTTGCATATGACACCAAGTTGGGGGGATGTATTGATGTGCTGAAGGGTAGGAAGGTCCTACAGAGGGATCTGGACAGGATGGGCAATGGGCCAATAGAATGAGGTTCAATATGGCTAAGTGCTTAGTCCTGCATGTTGGTCACAACAAACCCCATGCAGCACTATATGACTGGGGGAGAGTGGCTCAAAACCTGTGCAGAGGAAAAGGATCGGGGGATGTTGGTCGATGCTCACCTGAACATGAGCCAGCAGTGTGCTCAGGTGGCCAAGAAGGCCAATGGCATCCTGGCTTGTATCAGGAATAGTGCAGCAAGCAGGACCAGGGAGGTAATTGTCCCCTTGTACTCTGCTCTGGTGAGGCTGCACCTTGAGTGCTGTGTTCAGTTTGGGGCCCCTCACTACAAGAAGGACATCGAGGCCTTAGAGCATGTCCACAGAAGAGCCGTAAAGACGATGAATGGTCTGGAACACAAGTCCTATAAGGAGCGGCTGAGGGGAGTGGGGTTGTTTAGTCTGGAGAAGAGGAGGCTCAGGGGATAGCTTATTGTTCTCTACTGCTACCTGAAAGAAAGTTGTGGGGAGCTGAGGGTTGGCCTCTTGTCATAGATGACCAGTGATAGGACTAGAGGGAATGGCTTCAAGTTGCCCCAGGGGAGGCATAGGTTGGAAATTAGGAGACATTTCTTCTCAGAAAGAGTGCTCAGGCATTGGATTATGTTGCTCAGGGAGGTGGTGGTGTCACCGTTCCTGGGAGTGTTCAAAGAAAGGTTGCCCATGGTATTTAGGGACATGGTTTAGTGGGTGACATTGGTAGTAGGGTGATGGTTGGACCAGATGATCTTGGAGGCCTTTTCCAACCTTAATGATTCTATGGTTCTATTGTTCTCCAGTCTGAAGCTGCCTTGTTCCAAACTATGTCTGTTGCCTCTCATTCTCTCTCTTGTGTTGTACTATTGTGAATATCCTGACTACACTTAAGTAATCAACCTGTAGTTACTGGCAAGCTGCTTTCAGGGCCCTCCAAAGATATCTGTTCTCCAGGCTGAACAAGCCCAGATCCCTAGCCTCCCATTACTAGGACAGAGAAAGAACTAATTTTCATCTCACTTTTTCCAAAATCTGCAGGTTATTTTCATCAGAATGGCTCCTCCTACTCCTCAGGCTTCTCGGACTGTATCAGTACAAGAAATTTTCCTTCCCAGGCATAGAACTTAGCCTTTCTACTTATTGAATATCATAAGGTTCATGTTTGTCCTTTCTGCAGCCCGTCCATATCCTTTGTTGGATCCCTGATCTCAACTGAATTGAGTTATCCCATTAGGTTGGTGTCATGAAGAAACCAGATGAGAGTGCGCCCCGTTGCCTTCTCTGGGTCATTGATTAAGATATTAAAGAGGAGAATTGCAATACAGACACCTCTAGTATTCCACTTGTTAGTGGACTCTGGTTAGATGATGACCACTAGTCAAATATTTTTTATCTGCTCAGCTCCATATTCATCTAGAACATAATGACTTAATTCATATGTTGTGGGAGACAGTGTTCAAAGCTTTGCTAAAGCTGAGGTAGATGACATCCTTGGTATTATATGGGAATTGTCTAAGGGACTGTCAAAATATCTTTGTCACACATTTGAAGAAAAAAACAAAAACTGCAAAAAGAGAAAAATATTTATACAAAAAATATAGACTTTGAAAGTTCACATTTTATTGTTTAAAATGGACACTAATGAATAAAGATTAACATCTCTGAAGAAGAGAAGTATGCAGGATAAGTAACTAAATGAATAAGGCCCTAGTACCTGAAAGATATAAATGATTTAAATACTTTTATAAGCTTTTGAACTCATGATGAGATTCGTCTCTAAATTCACCTATGAATTTGTGTCTCTGCCTGTAGTTAACAACATATGGGGAATGTGTTTGTGATCCTGTGAAGAGACAAAACAATTAATAGAAACTTGAGAAGTTTTACTCATTATTAAGTAGTTACTTTTGTCACCTGAGTAGCTGTCCAAATCATTTCAATTCAGTTTACTGGCTAGGTCTCTAATGGCTATGAAGCTTAGCTATGTAATTCACTTGTTGATACTTATGTGAGAAGTACAAACTAAAAGCCATATTATAAAGGTGACAAAAATACTCCTTATATTATTAGAATACATAATCTAGGAATAAGATTTTAGTGAACATATTCAGGGTGCAAAGTAGTTTGCTATTGACACACTTGTCAGTGTTCTGAAAACATTAATGTATGCACTGACGATCAAATAATGAACTCTATTGTCTCTTCCTTTTTTTCCCAGGTGTTTGCCTCCCAGTCAGTTTAACAACAACTTTTGAGCTTTTCATTCTGTTTCATTCAGTGGAATATACAATACACCAATATCAAGGTGGATGACACTTGCCCAGATGTTTTGGCATTGCTGAAATGCTAAACAATATTGATTTGTTATACTTTAAAAGGATTCAGGAATTATATTTGCCTAAGAGATTTTTTTAGAGCCAACTAATTTCCTTCGTTAATCACATAATAATTAAAGATACATATCACTTCTGGGCATGATCTATTAGCTTATGATTCCTTTAAAAATGGTGGTTCCCCCAGCCACATTAGAAAGATGAAGGATTGCATGAATCAAAGATTCATAAACCTAGTTATAGAGTGTCATCAGAAAATTAAGGACAGAATAAAAGATTATCTGTGATGGTTCAGAAGAAAAAGCAATGAAATGAAGGGCAAACAGGACTATATCAAATTCATCACTTCTAGTTATGTGATAGGGACAGATGTCTTTACATCTGCTACACTATACTACATACTGAAGAGTAAGCACTACAGTTCTGCTTACCAGAAAAAGAAAAAAAAAAAAAAGGTTCTTTACATTGGTATAAGAGTATTTTACTTTTGGCATGTACTCACCAAAGAGTTCTTCAGAGGATGATAATTTAATATTTTATTTTATTTTATTTTATTTTATTTTATTTTATTTTATTTTATTTTATTTTATTTTATTTTATTTTAATGTTTTTAATTTAAACACAGTAATACCTTTGAGGTTGTTCATAATCTTAATAGTAACTGTGGTTGGCTAAATATTAAACCATTACACCAAATATAAAATACAAAACATATAAAATATAAAATAAATATTTGTTGTTAATATTTTTATTTCACATAGTATTACACAATTAAGAGAAAATCGTGGTTATCTTGCCCCAAATTTGGATCCAGTTTCTGAGATTGTTTCTATATGTGTGTATAAAATATGCATGAATTTACAAAACTTCAGAATTATAAATTTTTTTGTTTGTTTGTTTTTCGTAAACCCATTTATTTTCAGAATCATAAGCATACCTGATAAAATGCAAATGTCCTAAAATAATTTAAATATTTTTCAGTTAATTTACTCTTTTTGTGCTATCTTGTCTAATGTCACTTGAATGAAAACACTCAAATGAAAATGGTTTCATTTTCTTTGTGTTTATTTGGAAGGTTAACACATGGCTTGGCTACTTCTTATTGCTTACAGTGAAAAAAAAAAAAAAAAAAAAAAAAAAGAAACCCAAATCCATAAAAGTTCTGAATCATCTCCTATACTTGGTCTAAAAGTGAGTTAACTGATTAACATTTATTATCATCATTTAATATTGCTGTTTGTGTTATTTTTGTAGTACCTTGGACTATAATCTTACCATGTGTTTTTTGTACAGTAGTTTGTTACTTTTATATAATTTTCTTATTTCAATTAATGTTGTGTTCCTTTACTAAGACTTACTGTCTTTGTAACAGAAAAGTTCATAGGTACATTTCTGAAGTGAATGCTGAAGCATTATTTTGAAAAAAAAAAAAAAAAAAAAAAAAAAGATGATATGTTTAGAAGTAATCCTTTTTTTTCTTTCTTTTTTTCTTTTCTTTGTTTTTTTTTTTTTTTTTTCTTAGTTCTAAACTACATATACTATACAATAAAGATAACATTTGAAAAAGTAGAGTATGAACAAAATGTAATGATCATAAAGTAGGAACTGAACTAAGAAAGAGAAGCTCACAAATTTAATGTACAAATTGGACAGAACAGAACTGAAGTTATAAAAATATCAAATGCTATCAACAAGAAAAATAAGATGTGTAAAATGTATTGTGGTTAAAAAAAATATTCTGTAACTGTGGTTTATTGATAATGCAGAGATGAATTTATCCAAACCTCATTCTTCTCTTAATCCCGTCACTCTTTCAAGTACAAACTTGCTGTCTAAGTTTTGTAGTGTTTTCTTTATTCATTAACTCCAGCCAGGAATATCTATTCACACATTTAACTGAGCATGTGGTGTTTGTTAATCAAAATTATTCTATATCAAGTGTTTAATAACATATGTGAGTATCCCACAGTCTTCAACTCTTTTTACTGTGGGAACTGTCTCTGTTGAGTTGTATACGTTCACTGACAAAATCTCTTCACTGCCCTTGAGTTTCACAGCACATGCACATTGAAGTCTTAATAGCTGATTTGTATCCAGTTTCAAAAACCTTAAAATACCACAATCTTCCAGCCTTCTAATATAAGTTGTCACGTTTGTTTCAGTGGCATTTGGGCTTAACTGGGCAAGGAGATGGAAAATATGTAACTAACATTATATCTGAGTATATGCTTCATTGTTTCCTAATAATGTTTGAATGTCTACTTTATTTATTTATTTATTTATTTATTTATTTATTTATTTATTAAGAAATCAAGGGGAAATACCAACTCCAACTCCATTATCCAAAGACGGGACAGAATTGGCCAATTAGGTTTTCGTGAATAGATGGGATCTGAGGGTGATGGTGGAGCTGGTTGATACCACTGTAAGGCTGTAAAGCAAACCACCCATCATAAAGAAAGGCAAAATGCCTTCCAAGTGACTACAATCTGGTTGGCCTCACCTCAGTGCCCTGGGCAAGTGATTGCAGTCAATCCTTCTGGAAGACATTTTCAAACAGATTAAGAATAAAAAAGGTAGCAGCCAACATAGTTTCATCATGCACAAATCATGCCAGACCAGATTTTGGTGATGAAGTGAATGCTGTGGAGAAAGGGAGGGCAATCAATGCTGTATACCTTGACATTAACAAGGCCTTTGACACACTCTCACAAAGACACTTTATCACTGATATGGTAAGAAACATGGAGAATAAATGGATAATAAAGTGGGTGGAAAATCAGCTGGTCAGTCAATCTCAAAGAGCAGTGATTAGTCATGCAAAGTCCAGCTGGTGATAAGCGGCATCCTTCGGGCATCAGTACTGGATCAGGTACTGTTGTCTGCATTAATGGCATGTACAGAATGCACTCTCAGCCAATTTGTGAATAAGTGGTTGGTGAAGTGGAGGGCAAGGCTGCTGTTTAGAGGGGCCTGGGCAGGCTGAAGAAATGGGTTAATAGGAACCTCACAAATTTCAGCAGAAACAAGTGCAAAATCCTGCACAAGGAGAGGAAGAATCTCATGCAACATTACAGGCTGGTGGCCAACCAGCAAGCTGAAATGTAGTTTTGAAGAAAAGCATTTGGGGATCCCAGTGGACATCAAATTGAATGCTATTTAGCAGCAGCAAGCATCCTGAGTTCTATTAGTAAGAATGTGGTCAGCAGGTCCAGTGCAGTGATCCTTCCTCTCTGTTTGACATTTGTAAAGGAGGATGTATCTGGAGTGGTATGTGCCACTTTGAGCTCCCCATTTCAAGAAATATATCAGCACAGATATGATACAGATATATGTAAGACATATGACACAGATATATGTAAGTCAAGCAGAGAGTGACTAAGATGGACTGAAGTACATGACATGAGAAGAGGCAGAGGAAACAATTTTTTTTCTGCCTTAACAATAGAAGGCTCAGGGGAGTTCTTGTTGCTGTCTACAACTATGTAATGGGAAAATACTGAGTGGTTAGAGACAGATATTTACCAGATATGCACAGTGATAGGATGGGAGGAAATGGACACAAGTTAGAACATAGAAGTGCCGACTAGATATAGGGGAACAGGTTACCCTGAGAGTTTGTGGAAGCTCCATCCTTGAAGATGTTTGAGGCTTGACTGTAAACAGCCCAAAACAACCTGCTTTAATTCGACCTCAGAAAAGCAGAGGTCAGATGTCCCTTCCAACCTAAATTATTCCATGATTCTATTATTCTGTGAACTTGCCTGTGTTCATTAGCACTTTTTATTACAGGAACTCTTTACACAGGTAATTAATTCACTGTGGAAGCTGGCCAGAGCTGACAAAATACGTGATTTCATACACCAAATACACATTTTCTTGCCAAATTGGTGCTATAAAAGCTGAACAAAGAGTAGCAATAAAATGCTTTTGCACAGTAGATAATGAGAAACCACGATTTACACCAAACATATTCAAACTCAGGCTGAGCATCTCTTACAAAATAGACATCTTCATGTAGATAAATTCATCTAGCATCCATTTTCTCTTTCCTTGGAAAACACTTCTACACCTTTTGGTTTTATCTGGAATCACTCATCTCCTCAGTAATTTCTTCAGAAATCTACATACCTGCTTAAAGGTAGGCAGAAATCAATAGGTAGAAAGTCTTTCCATAATCCTATATACATTCTCATTCCATCATACCAGTCACAGTCTACACATTCTCTCTGCTACATAAAACAGTAGGGACATTATCTACAGACAGCAAAGTGTATTATCAATTACATATTACCAAAAGAAGAAACACATCTCCCTATTTCTTTCACATTTGCCAGGCCTATCTTTCATCCAATTACAAAGGAGACAAGGTTGGTTAGTGCTGCACAACCTGATTCAAAATACAACATCAACCATTCTCATGGGATATGGCAAATTACAGTTTAACTATAACTACCATATCCCAGACATTCACTGACAAACAACTTTTCTACTAGTTTCATAAGGATACCATGCTAGAAATAGACCAGCACCAATTATTTCCTTGTCAGTCTTACCAAGAGAAACACATTCACCCAGCTGCTCAGTGTATCTCCATGATCAGGCTCTCCTCTTGCTACAATAGCTTTCAAGACTGAAGTTTGCCCATCTTTAGATCCTGGCTTCCTCTCCAGAAACTCAGAGATTCCTTCTCTCAAACTAGCAGAAGTGTATTGCTCCAAATATTGTAGGTAAAATGAGGACAGGCCATGGACATGGATCCTACCCTAACCTACCCCTTTACCTGATTAAGATTTTAGGAAACATAATCTAAATTTGCAGTTAGCTCTGTTTTGAGCAGGAAGCTTGACTAGGTGATTTTCAGAGTTCTCTTACAGACTTCCCCCCCCCCTCCCCCCCCCCTGCAAATTGGTTATAGAACACATGCAGTGAACTAGCTCACTAAACTGTGCCTTGCATGTTCTTTAACACTGACAATCTTCATGCCAGCAATCTGGGCCTGCCAGTATGAATGAAAGGTGACCTTTTTCTTTATCTCTGAAAATCTTCCTGGAAGCTTACTCTTCAGCACAGCTCTAAGAAGAGGCATGCTTCCTATTTGTTATCCCCAGACTGTGCCTCAAGCATAGCTGCATGCTGTGAGGGATGAAGTCTGCCACAAAGATGTTCCTGGCAATCTGTGGGGCATAATGTGGCATATAAGAACAATGCAGGCAACAACAAAATATGTTTAGAGTGTCAAAAGACAATTATATTATAAGGTGACTCTAGCGCTGAATAATACTTACTTCAAAGTAAGACTGCTTTGAAGAAGCATCCAAAGGATGGAAGAAGATGGAAGAAGACAGATTCAGAAGAGGTAAAAAGTGATTCCTATACAAGAAAAAGAAGAAGAAAATATGAGAGGGATAACAATCAGAATCTCAAGTGTCCTTTATAGTTTGTTCTTGAAGAAAAGTTTGAGAAGTAATGCACAGTAACATGTGGATGGGAATGTAGACTGCCTGAGTTTGCATACCTTTTCTCACCAACATTGCTTTAGTTGATGTGTTAGCTTAGTCCAGAATGAAATTGCACTGATGATCAGGTTACTGTCTAAACTTCAAAAACAGCATATAAATACTTCGTTCTGCTCTGCCATTGTCACATTGCATTACCTTAAATAAATCTGTCTATATCTTATCTGGAAAATGTGAAAAGAAAAGAAAAAAAAAATGTTTGCCTTACATTGCAAGTATTAAGATTAACTAGTTAATGCGGTAGAGCTCATTTTTGCCACGGCTTCCTGTTGCCTACAACAGAGGCATATATAGAAACCAAAGGAATTGCAAGTTTAAACTATATAGTTTTCTTATTCAGAGAGAAAGAAAGAATAGACATAGATCGTCTGAGATTTCAGTTTCCTTTTCTTTTCCCTGATATGTCTCCATTTAGAAGACTAATGCTCTAATAATACTTGGTACTCATTTGGACATTTAGATGAGACATTTGGGTTTCTTAAGTAGTATTGCGTTAGACTTAAGCTACTTCATAAATAAATGATGACCTAAAAAAAAATAATAAAAATCTACATTTCATCGTATTATGGAAAGAAGGGCTATTATAGAAAGAAAAACTCCAGGGTGTTACTGCAGCAGTACGTCAATATGTATATGGCATTATCATGTTCTTTAACCACTTTGGTCTGCAATAAATGAATTTAGTGGGCTCTTCTTTGGTCTTAGAAACATTACACTGTATATTTTTTTTTATTCATTTTAAGTTTTGCATGCGTGTGTGTGTATGTGTAAGTATGTATATATAAATATATATACATATAAGTATCTATGAGTATGCACATGGGTAGATAAATATATGTTGTAAATATGTACATACTTATATGTAATTATAGATACAAACATGTATGTATATTCATTTTATCTTCTGAATTTATTAAATTCCTATAGTGGAATGTGTTTTCTGGACAAGCCTTCGCAAGTCTTTCTGTCATTCTGTATTCTTCACAGAATTAGACAATGCTGCCTTTGGAACTACCAATACCAACCAGACGGCTAGCTCAATTCTGACTGAGTTATCAGTGTAGGCATATTGTTATTTCCTAGCTGTAAAGTAAAAGGATAGTTGAGCAGATAAATATGTTAAAGACATTAAGACAAATTGTCTTATTAAAGACAATAAGACAAAAATACAATAAGAGAAATACTGAAATACTTACTGACATAATGAGACCAGGTATACATATAACTAAACACAAGAGAATCACAAAGGACAATAAAGGACAATTTCATCCCATCATCCTGTTTTCTTAACCAAAAAAAAAAAAAAAAAAAAAAAAGCAAACAAGAAAGAAACCAACAAACCACTTATTAAACATCTTTTGACAGTCTGATTCAGCAAAGCAATTGAACATGAACTTAACTTGAAGTCAACAGCACTTACTACTTCCCTGTAATTAATTATGTACTTAAATGGTTTGTTGAATTTGTAATTTAATGTTAATGCATATGAAGTGAGGTGTTTTAGCATTTTTTATTTTATTTTTTTTTATTTTTCCCAAAACACAATTTGAAGAAGAAATTCCTTGACTAAGTTTCTAATTAGTTTATTCATGCTCAGATTTTGCAGCTGAGATTGTCCTCTACAAAAGAACCTGGTACCAGTAAGCTCCTTCCTTTAAAAATCATATGGTAGCTATCAAGTATTTTCCACATCCTTTCCTGAAAGATAGAATACTTACACCTTGCATACAATTTGTTTCTATTTTTATTTTGGTAAGTTAAGGAATATATATTTCTTATAGTAATGTTATTGTTTACTAAATAACTTGTCTCCCATTATTCCCTTGTAAACTCTTTTTTCACTGCTCTGAATTCTAATAGATGCAGTGTTTTCCTATATTGTTCATCTCATTTGTTATTCAGCAGAAGAAAAAAAAAAAAAAAGATTCCTGAGAAAGAGCTTGTTGTAAGATTACATGTACTGTACAGTTACAAAAATTAAGTTTAAACTATGTTTATATTTTTTACAACAGTACAAAAGTATTTAGATAAACAGACTATTGAAATAGATACAAAGAGACTTTTCAGACTCTTCTGCCAAGTGTAGAACAATGAGTAGTCCATGAAGGTCATGAAGGTTACATTTTAAAGATACACCAATCTATTAAAAAATTATTTTTTAATTCAGTCAGTTACTTCCTTACAAGTATGTGCTTTTCCTCACACTGAAGTCCTCCTAGAACATTGTAAAATTACATCTAGAGCTGCTTTAGAACTCTTTGTAACTCCTGTCTTATGTTGTTGTTGTTCTTTTCTTTTTCTCTATTTACTTTTGAAGTGCTTTTCCTGCAATTGCTCACATAATTTTTCTTGATGCTGAGTCTGCAAGACATTGCAGTAATCAGTTAATCAGTAACAACACATTTTTGTATTCCTAATGCATGATTAAATTAATATTGTTTACACGAGTTACTTTACAGAAATCATTGACTCATCAAACAAATAAATACAGTAGTTAATTAAATTTCTTCTGATTTTCATATAATTTCTGATTATATGAAAATATCATTTTCAAAATAAGGTCAGGATTTTTGCGTGTTAGTTATAAGTAAGTAACTGTTTCTAAAAATTACATTACAGATAAACTTAACTCACAGGAAAAAAAAAATAAAGCAAGACAAAATAACATTATTTACCCAGATAACTTAATTTCTCTGGTTCTGGTCAAATTTATTTTTTTCTCACTGTCATCATGATATGGCTCTGATGTCTTAGAAAAGAAAAAATATCTCAAGATCTTTTCCTGACAGCAACACAAGACGTTTAAAATGTTTTAAATGAATTTATGAAACAAAAGATGTTTGATACATATAAATATATTTCAACTTAATTTGAAAATATATTTTATTCTTTATCACATTTTTTTACGTTTTTATATATTTAATTTATATGTTGAAGATTTTTTGTTTCTTATCATCATTTGTTCACAGTTTCTTCGATTTTTGTTATTCTTTAGTAGTATTTATAATAAGTAAATAAGTAAAAAAAATAAAGAAATAAATCTTGGAGACAGTGTTCAAAATATCAACATAGTTTTTAGTCATCAGAAATATTTTAAATTAGGATGTTGTCATCTATTACTTAAATTGTACCTTTAAATTAAAAAATCCCTGACAGCTTTCTCTCTAACTGAAAAGCCATCAAGTTGCCCGTTCCTGGGGTAAGAATTTTTCTTTACTATGACAGATCAAATTCTAGTCCTGTTTGAAACATTTTTAGACAAAACAGAGATTGAAACAGATGGCTCTAAAAATGCATGAATCAGTATCTGCTGATATGAGATCATTCCTAGAAGCAGAGTCTCTGAGGTACCTGTGCATGTTCACACAGTCAGCTTGGAAATCATTAACAAAGATTAAGACCTTTTTTTTTTTTTTTTAATTAGGTTATCTTTCTTAGTTAATATGAATATCCAGAGGACTACTTTTTATTAAAAGAGCTGACTTCAGACATACAATTCTTTCCCTTACACATTTGAATCCTCCATTATAAGAATGCTGTACTGACAAAGTTATATAAAACGGTTAAATTATCCTGCTTTATACATGGGCAAACAGGGCATAGGCACTGTCTGAATGGACCACAACCATGCAACAAGTTATAGCACAACAGAAATAAAATACATTTGATCAACACATTTCATACAATTAAAATAATTGTATAGTAATAACTGACTTTTTTTACTGTGTGCAGCCAACATATAATTCTATGTGTTTTCTGACCGTAATCTGCTATCGCATTAATACCATCACTTATTTAGAAGGTTTTGCAATGTCTTATACCTTGATAACATATTAAAGAATTTTATCATGGATATGATTTTAGGCAAATGTGTATCTGTACCAGATGAACATAACTGAAAATTCTAGATATCATCAGTACCTCTTAGTAAGTCCATCTATAGATGCATAATACACTCTTCAGACACTGA
Organism: Aythya ferina; assembly: GCF_964211825.1. Classification (NCBI taxonomy): domain Eukaryota; kingdom Metazoa; phylum Chordata; class Aves; order Anseriformes; family Anatidae; genus Aythya; species Aythya ferina. The sequence continues at coordinate 129,769,869 of NC_140297.1, forward strand.
AGGTCACTGAAAAGCTATATGAAATGTATGACCTTTAATTGTAACTGAATATTTTCCACTGGGTTATTCTTTATAAATCCATTGTAACTCCATAGGCTGTTGACCATGGTTGGGATTTTTCAGGGATTGTTGAGGGGAATCAATAAAAGCTGATAATAGGAGGCTATGGATTTTAGCTTTCAGCATGTTTTCCCTAGACAGTTCTTGGTAGAAACGGTTCAAAATTCAGAACTCCCTGAAATACTCCCAGGACTTTTATAAAGTTTATTTAACACAAAAGTTTGGATGTAGGGAGCTAGAATAATGAGCATGTTTATTTTTTTGACTTCATACAGCTGGTTCACTGATCATCTTATTCTCTCTGGGCTGCAGAGAAATACTTGCTTCACTGTGATCTCTTCCATGGGCTTCAGGTAAATCTCTGCTCTGGCTCCTGGAGCATGTCATTCTCCCTCTTTGGCCTTGGTGTTCACAGTGTTGTTTTCTCACACTTTTGTGTTCTTAGTCCTCCTCTGCCTGCTTGGTATTTTGCCTTTTCTAAGGGGTAGAGGTGTCACCATCTTGTTCACAGAGGTTCAGCTACATACACCCTGTCGTGGACCAGCCAGCCATGTACAGCACAGGGCAGCCTGTTCTCACAGAGGCCCAGTTGCCAGTTGCAGTTCCCAGTTGCCAACACCTTTCCATGGACACCCAGTACACCTCAATGTTCACTAATACCAGAAGTTGAACTGGCTGAACTCCTCAAAGATCTTGGTTTTATTTCTGATCCAATTGAAAATTCTATGTATCAGTCTTGCAAATATATTTTGGAACAACTTTCAGGACAAAAATTGTCTATGATTTATTTGAGAAAAACTTTCATCTTGATCATGATAACTGGTCATTATTTAGCCTTTGTACTACTAACATATTGCCTATGATTAATGTCACAGGTTTGCTAGTAGATGCAGAATTTCATTAAGATATTTATCAGATGTTTTTTTGAATAAACTTACATTAAATATTTAAATTGTAAGAAAAAGACACTTTTATTTTATTTTTTATTTTTTAACAGGACTTTATCTTGTTTGTAAATCTAATTTTCAAAATTTCTGAACAACCAGTGTATTTATTAGTAGGAGTAATAAATACCAAACTCACATTTTGTAAATTTTCGTCAAAACATATTCCTTTAAACAACCAATGGGATTTGGTTGGAAACTTAATTCTTCCTTTTGCATTATGGCTTTTAAACTCTTGCTTGCTTAGAGAACTGAGTGGATTTGTTTTAGTTTTATCAGTAGGCCTACTCAAAATCTTTTTCATTGTCTTCATTATTTTGAAATATTTTTTCTTGAATTTTCCTTAATCCTATCTCAATATGTTGTACCTTGCACTTTAATTGTTAGTTGTGTATCACTGTTTGAATGCTTGTTTCAATGTTTCAAATGTATGCATGCAACTTCATATGTTAAGCTCTAAGAATTCCTTCCTACTCATTGATCAGTGGCAGCCTCAATAAAAGCATTTATGACGAAGAAATGTGTCAAAATCAGTATTTTACGTTGTATAAATGACAATTTATGACATTCAGCAGAGTACCCAAAAGGTTGAGCAAACTTCACATACGTAGTAGAAATCCTATTTGCTGTTAAATAATGGCATTTTAGCTCATACTATACCATTCTATACCATACTAGCATGCCAGTACTAGTTGGTAAATGGGAAACATAAACAATTAAAACAAACATACAACAAAAACAAGAAAACCTAGAAGTTTTCTTTACTATTTGATTACATTTTTAACAAAAGTCAGTTTCTCCTCACAATATAGACTATCATATTTTGGTCCAATTTTTAACTGAAAAAATATGGTGAACTCACAAATTAACTCCTAACTCACAAATTCTAACAAACTTTACTTTGCAAGTTCTGTCCTTTAGATCTTTCCTTTTTATGATAACCTCAATTTTTTTTTCTTTTTATGCTAATCACAAATGAAGAAAAAATAAAGATTTCCAAACATACAAACAATTAGATTTATATTATGGATGATTATGTAATACACACACACATATATGTATATTTATTTATTTATTTATTTATTTTCTCAGAAGTGTTACTAGTCTGTTATCAGTTGTGTTTTCAACTGTAGTAAGTAGTATTCGAATCCTTGGTTTCCCTTTTCTTTATTTTTCACCCTGCATATCAGTAGTTTAGAGCAGCTGTTCTTTGGAGCACATCTCAGAGGCCAAAAAGAATATTAGTGAAAATCTTTGCATTTTCTTGTTACTTATCTCTTCATAAGCTGAAACAAAGGCAATCCAATAAACTTTTTCTTCATCTTCTAGGGTTTCTGTCATTGTCTCTTATTTTAAGTAAAGCACTTTTGAAAGACAAAGTGTTCTTGGGACCATGAGACCTCAACCTTCTGAACAAAAACCAAAATCAAAACCAAACCAAACCAAAACCCCTCTGCTAGTTTTAAAAAGTTGATCTAAGCTTTGTTTTTGGAGGCTACCTCCTAACTACAACCCATTCCCATAATATTTGTCCTTCATTTGTAATGGCAGAGACTATATTTTGTTTACTGAGGACAGACTATTTATTTTTCCTTTTGCTTATTAAAACATCTGGCAAATTACAATCATACCATGACCTGCCAATATTAAAATTGTTTCTATAATCTTAGTTCATGTGTAGAGATGACAATAATAGTGACAATAGCTTTATCGCAGTATTATAAGGCATATTATGACAGCAAGCACTGATCAGTCTTTCTGGGCCTCTGTATTCCTGTATATCTATCTAACCTGGGGTGAATCAAGTCTGCCATCTCAGATAACTATCTCAACTGTTGCAGAGTAACTATCTAATTAATTCAGCTTCTGCATGTACGACATATCAGAATGTAAGACTTAAAGCTCTGCAGGTTTTCTCTTCAAAAGTTATAAAACTTCAGGAAAAAGTCGTGAATAACAACAATATCTTGCATAGGTTAGAATCCTCTCTGAATTTTTTATCTTCTTTTGTTGGTGAGACACGTCTGAAATGCTGAGTAGAATCTTGATTTATATTCAACAAAGATTTGAAATTCAGAACATGTTTAGAGAATAACTTCTAGAATCTTTAGGGAGGGAAACAGAGAGCTTATGGTATGAGAAAAGAAAAGGAGAGGGGATATTGCTGTTGTCTACCAAAATTTGTAGTGGAAAGAAAGGATGAGCAGAGAAGGAAAAGTTAAGGTCATTTAAACTAAGGGAATTAATGGTATGAAAAAATCTGATATGGACTACATACAAATAAGTTTATTAAAACAGACTACTACAGGTATGTTTTAAGCATAGAAAAGGAATATATTTATCAAATCACATGCCTGCAGCCTTCCCAAAGGCTCTATCTTTCTCTCAATAATTTCTTCAAAGCCATGTCCACCTACCTTTTACCACTTTCTGTTATTATTTTTTTTCCTGTTTCCTTATGGTTTGCTTCTTCTCTGTATTACATTTTTCCAGAGAAACAGGCATTGCTTGGCAGCTTGCCTAGGGAAAGGGTGGAAATTTTATATTATTTTTGCACTCCAGGAATGACATTCTGTAGGCACCAAAAGATATGTTATTATTCCATGGTGGAAAACTTTCTGATGTATGCATTAAAAAGTATATAAACTCACAAACTACTCTATAGTTGCCTCTGGGCTTACCTATGAGTATATGTGCATTCTTTTCCATTCTATTAATTTTTAATGTAACCCCATTTCTGACTTTTACTTTACTTTATCCCCATAAAACAATACTAACTTCAGTAACCAGTTAACATCAAGACTTCTGTTTTACTGTCCATGTTTTTGACATCTTTAAACACAGTGTATTTTTAATATTTAAATTTGATATGTAAAATGTCAATTTCCTAAATCAAGTTACAAGATAATACCATGTTTCTTTCTTGTCAGATTATTAACGATTGAAGTGTCTGTGAAGTAGTGTGTATATATACATAATTCCAAGCAACTTTACTCTGATGCAAGACGATGTAGCAAAGTTGCTTTTTCTTTCTTTTTTTCTTTCCTTCTTTCTTCCTTCCTTCCTTCCTTCCTTTCTTTCTTTCTTTCTTTCTTTCTTTCTTTCTTTCTTTCTTTCTTTCTTTCTTTCTTTCTTTCTTTCTTTCTTTCTTTCTTTCTTTCTTTCTTTTTCTTTCTTTCTTTCTTTCTTTCTTTCTTTCTTTCTTTCTTTCTTTCTTTCTTTCTTTCTTTCTTTCTTTCTCTCTCTCTCTCTCTCTCTCTTTCTCTTTCTCTTTCTCTTTCTTTCTTTCTCTCCTTCCTTCTCTCTTTCTCTCTTTCTCTCTCTCTTTCATTCATTTCCTTCCTCCCTCCCTCCCTCCCTCCCTCCCTTCCTTCCTTCCTTCCTTCCTTCCTTCCTTCCTTCCTTCCTTCCTTCCCTGTACCCTTCACTAGGATCCCTGACCTTTGGACACGGAGTAGCTTATAGAGGATCCCATGCTCGAGCAGGGTCAAAACAGAGAAGATGTTATGTACTGACTATAACCCTCTACCTCACTGTCATATTAAGAGGTGTAGTCAATTAACCGTTATGGGTCTGGTCAGATTCAGAGCACTGAACTACCATGGTCATGGATTCACCAATAACGTATAACCACCCTTACTCTAGTTGCGTTCAATGAGAACTATCACGGCTAGGAACAATGCAGTTAAGTGCAATTTATTACAGCAACAGATACTCAGGTTCTTTTGATTGCTGGTAATAATTTAATGTCTGCAAAAGCAAGCTAGCATGCAGGCATGCAGCCTGGAAATTAATGTGTTAAAAGGCACAAAGACTCTGTAGAGATTTCTAAGTTTCCACGGAGACACACAGTATAACCAAGTGTTCAAATCTCACACAAAGGTGTCCCAATGTGGAAGGAAGAGAGGCTCAGCCCATCAACTGGTCCCAGGAGTCAGGAGATCCTCAGGATGGTGTATTCCCTTGGGATGGTATCTCCCCTGACAGTGGTATCTTCTCTAACATCCCCTCTCTCTTAGTCCAATTTATATTATTTTCTATCTTTTAGTTGGAGCTTGAGTGACTCTAGTCAAGCATATTTTAGTTATGACTGGTGAAAAGTTTCCCCGTCTCCATTTAAAGGAATAGGCTCTGAGAAATTCAGAGCACATGCTCAGTGAGGGGTAGTCACACCTTGGAAGCCAGTAGCTTTTGGGATGGATGTGTGTTTTGGTATTATAATGATATTATAATGAGCAAAAGTACACTAGAGTACAGCATTTGTCAAAATATGACAGGTCATCAGCTCAGAGTAGCAAAAAGTGTGACTTATCGGTCTCGGTGTGCACAAGAACAATTGAGCCCCCACCTGGACACAGAGCCTAGCCATGGTGTTTCCACTCCACTCCATGCTCCATTCTGTTCCTTAGAGTCAGCACACAAGGTTCCCCCAGTGCGATGGCATCTAAGGTTGGAAGCCTAGAGAACTCTCAGGTAATGCAGCTACCCTGAAAGCCTCTTCAATGCTGTACATTTTCTTTAAAATGTGAATATTACTTTTATTTTCCTGGTTACTTTAGGCAATTGCACCACACTCATATAGCCACTATACTGCACACTGTGGGACATTGTGGAGTCAACATTGAAGAAATCAAGCTGAGCCTGGGAAAGGGTGGTGGAAAGGTATTGTTTTCACATTTGTATTCCAAATCCATTCTACTTGGCAGTAAATTATTTTTCCCTGATTTTAACCTGGTTAGCCCATGACTAAATGGTAGGTGATCTCCATGTCTTTAACTTGACCAATGAGCTTTCTTGTTCTTGTTTTTTCATAATTTCTCTTCTCCTGCTGAGATGGAGAGTGAAGGAGCAGCTTGGTGGGAGTTCAGATGTTAGCCAAGGTTAACCCACTACAGTGTCATCTCTGATTTATTTTATTTTATTTTATTTTATTTTATTTTATTTTATTTTATTTTGCTATTTTTATGGTTGCATAAGCTTCCATAATATTTATACTGAATATAAGAAAAATAGTAAATTCTAAGTAGACTTGGGTAAAATAAAATCTTAGTTATTAAAAATAGAAATTATCTTCAATTTGTATTGAACTGTAAAAATTATAATTGGCGTTTCTTTAGCTGTCAAGGTCTTGATTGAAATAATTCCAATATATCCTATTGCTTTTAAATATCAGCAAGGAAAATAAATGTATTGAGCTTAGAAGCTGGATTATTGAAACACAATTTGCAGTGAAAAGAAGACAAACATAAAAATCTGAAATGTCAAGTTCTGAAACTGTATGTACTCACTGAAGTAAATTATATGTTAAAAGTATGTAGACTGTTCCTGCATGTAAGGTAGCAACTTTTAGAAAAACGAAAGTAAAAACAACAAGAACAAAAAATTATTCTGAACTCATGATAGTGTAATCCTTTGTCTTCATGGTGTCAGATGAATACTGAATGTGGTTTCAAGTTGTCCTTTGTGAAGTTTGATGCTTCTGGCTAAAATATGTCTAAACCTGGCTAAAATATGTCTACACAGTTTATAAAAGGATTATTTCCTGTATTCAGAAGTTTTCAGTCAAGGCAAAAAGAGGAATCTTGATATTTTTCAATTTTTGTTTTATATTTTATTTATTGTAGTAAAATATTTTGGAAGGGATATGCTAGGTTATTGCACCACTCCTCGATGTGGCACGTGTCTTAAAATGCACCCTAGAAATGCAGCAAGCTCCATCTTGGAAATACATTTTATTTATTATTTTTTTTTTTTTCCTGCTCCTTTTACCTTAAGGTGGACACTTGCTTAGGATTAAATTAATGGTTTCTCTGATTCAGTAACATTTTCAAAAATTATTTGAGATCATAGTCTTGAGCTACTGGAGTCACCTCTGTTTTACGTAATTCTACTTATTTATGTTAATACTAATTTAAAACTCCTTTGTCACAGGTTAAATAGAAATTGCACTCATGAAGTATTGTAAAAATGAGTCCTTTTTATATATATTATATATATATATTTAATTTTAAAAGTCAGATAAAGACTGTAAAATTCTGATTAGATAATATGCCACTTTATCCCAGTTTAAAGATATGAGAAAGCTCATTCAAGTAATAAGTAAACAAATAAATAAACAAACAAAGAGATAAATGGGAATACGTTGTATGTCTTCCAAATAAAATTTGATTTCCTTTGTGTATTATATAAATTTCAATCAACATTTATATACTTTTTTTTTAAATTAAATTACAATATGGAGAAAATATATCTAAATTAGTAAGAGATATATTACCTATGTTTAAAATGTAAGTGATAATAAATAAATAAAAAATAAATAGAACAAAACAGCAAAAATTAGACTATAAAAGTAAGGTTATAAAAATTATACATAAAACTATAAGCATGAATTTCATATTTTAAAATATTTGTTTAGACTTAGGTTAGAGGGAGATACCGGAAAGTAATATATAAAAATAAATAAATAAATAAATAAATAAATAAAAATCTTAAAGTGTTCTTATCCTGCAAACATAGCCTACTTTTAAGGTTTTGTGTTAAACTTCAATTTTACACTGGCTTCAATAAAAGCTTCAATAAAGTGTTGGGTAATTTAATAATCTAAAGCCAATTAATTATTTGTAAAACTGTACTATAAGAATCCTTAATTTAATAAAACATACAACCCTGGAAGCAAAGTAGGTCATTATACAGTACACAAACAGAAAGTGCATCATGACTGTAAATGTTTCTGTTTAAAAGAAAACAAAAGATGGTATCTTCACAGTGCAAATGAGAGATACACCATCATCTATCAGCAGTCATGGTCAACTGGAGAGGGCCTGAATGACTGGAGATTTGCTAATGTGATGCCCATCTACAAGAAGGGTCATTAGGAGGACGTGATTAACTGCAGGCCTGTCAGCCTAATCTCGGTGCCAGGAAAGGTGATGGAACAGGTCTATATATACGTATGTCTGAATGCAGACATATGTACATACATGCATTATGTGTCACACAGCATATGTGGGACAACCTGGGGATCAGGACCAGCCAGCATGGGTTCATGAAAGGCAAGTCCTGCCTAACCAATTTCATTTCCTTCTATGACCAGGTGACTTGCCTGGTGGATGAGGGAAAGGCAGTTGATATAGTTTACCTAGATTTCAGCAAAGTCTTTGTAAATGTCTCCCACAGTATTCTCCTGGAGAAGCTGGCACCCCATGGCTTGCACAAGTACAAACTTTTCTGGGTTAAAAACTGGCTGAATGTCTGGACCCGGAGAGTGGTGGTGAACGGAGTGAAATCCAGCTGGCGACTGGTCACCAGTGGTGTTCCTCAGGTGTCTGTGTTGGGGCCAATCCTCTTTAATATCTTTGTTGATGGTTTGGATGAGGGAATTGAGTGCACCCTCAGTAAGTTTGCATAAGTTTCCCACCAAGTTGGTGGGAAGTGTCAATCTGCTGGAGGGTAGGAAGGCCCTGCAGAGGTACCTGAACAGGTTGGATAAATGGGCAGAAGCCAATGGGATGAGGATCAACATGTCTAAGTCCTTTCAGCTGGGTTAAAAAACAGAGCACCCACATCAAGAAAAACATCGAGGTCTTGGAGTGTGTCTGGAGAAGGCCTACAAAGCTGGTGATGGGTCTGGAACACAAGTCTTATGAGGAGCATCTGGGATTGTTTAGTTTGGAGAAAAGGAGGCTCAAGGGAGACTTTATTGTTTTCTGCAGCTACCTGAAAGGAGGTTGTGGGGAACTGGGGGTCGGCCTCTTCACACAGATAACTAGTCAACTAGTTATCTGTGTGAACCTCCTCTGGTGCAACTAGGCCTCAAGTTGCACCAGAGGAGGTTTAGGTTGGAAATTAGGAGACATTTCATTCTAGAAAGAGTAGTCAGGAATTGGAACGGGTTTTACAGGGAGGCTGTGGAGTCACTCACTGTCCCTAAAGGTGTTTAAGGAAAGGTTGGATGTGGTGCTTAGAGACATGGTTTAGTTGGTGATATTGGTGGTAGGGGTATGGCTGGATCAGATGATCTTGGAAGACTTTTCCAATATTAATGATTATGTGATTCTATGATTCTGCAATGAGAAGCTGAAAATTATGATGAAAGCAAGGGAATTTGCAAGGTCCAAACTTCTTCACACAGTTTGAAGCAAAAAAGGTGGGCTTCATGAATAGCAAAGGAATTATTCATGTGTGAGTGCATGTACAGATAAAAATATGTGTTCTTTATAATTTAGGAAGAAAACATTGAACATTTATATTTACCAATTTAATCTTAAAATATTCCAATCATAGTAATATATAAAAAATACAAAAACTAATAACTAGAACTATAAACTGACACTTTTTTTTTTTTTTTTTTTTTTTTTTTAATTGAGTAGGTTTATTTATGATGCTTATATGTTTCTGCATGATGCTTTTTTTTTTTTTTTTTTTTTTTTTGGTAGCTCTTTCCATTCACACAAAGCTAAATTATAGACTGAAAGATATTTTGGAAAGAAATTTTGTCAACAGTATTGCTAAAACATAAGGAAACTATTAGATGGAGATTTCAGTAATTTAAATTTCTAATATTTGATTTTTAAATGATGAAACATCCAATAACCCAAATGACCCTGCACAAACATATATATGGAATAATTTTTTTCAAATGAAAGCACGAAAATTATTTGTTCAGCTGCTCTAGTGACTGGAAAGTTAGAAACAAAAGCTATTATTGTTCAGTGTATTTTTTCACAGGAAACAGACAGTGGCGAACATACAGTAGTTCAATGCATGAGATCAGAGAGAGAGTTTTTATAGTAAACCAAAACCAGATGTTGGAAGAACTCAAGACCTTTACAGAAATTATTAGTTATGTTTGCCTTTGAAAGCAAGGAAAGTTTACAGAGAGTCATGTACCTGATTAAGAAAAAGACGGGTTACAAAAACTATGAGTTTTGTAACTCATTCAAGAAAAAATATTTACCATACAGACAGATTTTATATATGACAGTTACTTATGTGCATAGGAATTGAATTTTATTTTCGTTTGATTTTGAGCTGAATATATTAACTTCTTCATATTACTGAACAACTTCAGAAGTAAGAAAAATAGTGAAGATTTTAAACCTTAAAGATAGGATTGTTCAATATGACAGTAAGCTTTCAAAGTTTCATCTCTACCATGAATACATATAGAATTATGCATTAAACTTTTTTAAAACGTTTATTTTAACAATTAATCAGAGAAAATTTAAAATATATAGTCCTTGTATAAGTAGCATATAACTTTTCATATAGTATAAACTATTCTTCTAGTTAGATATTAATGACTTGATATCACTGGATGTTAGCCAATTTGATTGGAGTTTGGTGGAATATTCAAAACTAAGGTGCTCAGTGTTACGTTCCTGCAGGTTTCATACAAAGAAGCACTTACATAGAAATAAAAAAGGGGTATTGTAGCACCTAGGAAAGCAAGGTTTATTTGCCAAATGGCACATATCTATAGGAAATTGGAATTATTAATTCTAGTACCTTCTAAACAGTGTGTTTTCTTGGCATGTTGCTGTGGTGGTTTTACCATGCTGGGCAGCTAAACACCACAACTGCTCTCTCACTCCCCCTCCTTAGATGACCCAGTACAGTTGCTTATCTTTTTTATTTTATGTCATTATTTTATTTTATTTTATTTTATTTTATTTTATTTTATTTTATTTTATTTTATTTTATTTTATTTTATTTTATTCTATTATTTTATTTTATTTTATTTTATTTTATTCTATTATTTTATTATTTTATTTTAATTTTATTTCAGATAATTTTAGGTCATCTTATTTATTTATTTATTATTTTTACAACCTGGCCTTGAACTCTTCCAGAGACAGGACATCCACAACTTTTCTGGGCAACCTGTTCCAGTGCCTAATATTTTACCTTCACAGTGAAGAGTTTTCTTTTAACATATAATCTAAGTCTCCCCTTTTAGTTTAAAACCTTTACCATATGTCTTGTCAGTATACTTGATAAAGTATACACCTTGATAAAATGTCCCTCCCCAGCTTTCCTCTAGGCCCCTCTTAAATATGGGAAGACTACTAGAAGGTCTCCCCAGAGATGAAGTGATGGCACATCTTAGAGATGCATAATGAACTTACATGGGAATAGCATTTTAGTTCAGAAAATGAAAGTAGTATACATCTGTCACACGTACAGGATAATTTTGGAGCTGATCCCTGAGGAGACAGTTGTATTGTCCCATTGCTTTTAAAAACTATTTTATCACTGAGTCATTTTCTTAGTCGTTACATTTCAGTGGATTTTTTTTCCACTGAAGTCTACAAAACAGAGCCCACTTAGAAGTGGATTCATTTTCTTTTTCTCTACTCCAGGCTAATTAACCCCAACTTTCTCAGCCTTCTTCTCATAGAAGAGGTGCTCCAGACATCTGATCATCTTCATGGCCCTCCTCTGGACCCACTCTGACAGGTTGCTGTCTTTTTTATGCTGCAGGTGTCAAAGCTGAATGCAGTACTTCAGGTGGAGTCTCAAGGAATGGAATAGAGGAGGAGAATCACTTCCTTTGACCTGCTAGCTTGTATTGGGTTTTCATGGCAAGGTTTTAGTAGCAGGGAGATGCAGGGGTAGCATCTGTGAGAAGAATCCATAAGCTGCACCATGTTAGATAAGGGCCAGCTTCAGCTGGCTCCAAAAGGGACCTGCTGCTGGCCAGAGCCAAATCAGCAAGTGACGTTGTTTGTGCCTCTGTGAGAACAGATTTAAACAAACAAAACAAACAACAAAACAAAACAAAACAAACAAACAAAAAGTAAACAAGAAGAAAACAAACAAACAAACAAACAAACAAACCTGGGAGAGTGAGGAGTGAGAACCAGCCCCACAGACCCCAAGGTCAGTGCAGGAGGAGGGCAGGAGGTGTTCCAGGCACCGGAGCAGAAGTTCCCCTGTGGCCTGTGGAGAGGCCCCTGGTGAAGAAGGCTGTCCCCCTGCAGCCCATGGGGTACCACAGTGGAGCAGATTTCCATGCTGCAGCCCATGGGGGAGCCCCTGGTGGAGCAGGTGGATGTGGCCTGAAGGAGTCTGCAGCATGTAAAGAGCCCCTGACAGAGCAGATTTGGGCCAGAGCTGCAGCCTATGGAGAAGAGCCCACACAAGAGCAGGTGATCTGGTGGGAGACCCATCTTGGAGCAGTTTGCTCTTGACAGATGGACCCTGTGGTACAGACCCATATTGGAGCTGGTCTTGAAGAGCTGCTGCCTGTGGGAAACCCCTGCAGGATCAATTTGGGAAGGACAGCATCCAGTGGGAGGGACCCCAAATGGAGCAGGGGCAGTGGAGTGACCATGAAGGAGTGTTGGAGACAAAGTGTTAAGGACTGAACGCAGCCCACATTTTCTGTTCCCCTGAGCTGCTCAGGGGAAGGAGTTAGAAGGGAGTGGATGAGGAGAAGATGCTTTTAGATTGTTGTTAGTTTCTCACTGCTCTAGCCTGTTAGTAATAGGTAATAAATAATATTAATCTGCCTGTGCGGAGTCTATTTTGCCTGTGACAATGATTGTTGAATGATCTCCCTGTTCATATCTCAACCCTTGCGCCCTTTTCGTTGTATTTCTCCCCTGTTCCTTCTGGGGAGAGGGAGTGAGCAAGCAGTGTTGGTGGAGCTCAGCTACCTAGCTGGGTAAAACCACCACATAGCTGCAGAAATTCTGTCTGTATTCACTACTAGTTGTACTATCCAGGCACATCTCTGCCACAACGAGCTTGTTTATTTGGTGTCATTTGGTTCTTTCTTCTACCACAAGAGTTAGAAAGACTGTTAAAACTGTCATAGTTTTACATTGATCTGAGTAGAAAAATAAATTGAACTACATAGTAAACTGTATGAAAATGTGCTAAATGTGCTTGGATTTTTTTATTTATTTATTTTTTATTTTTTGTAGTATAGATAGTAAGAAAAGAAAAATTGTTTTTGTCCTGTTTCTGCTAGGAAGTTGTAAACATCACATGTCAAGCCACAGTGATAAATAGTGTTTCTAATTGGCATCCTTGCTGATCGTTTGAGGGAGATAAATGGTCAAAGAAACTGAGCTACCCTCTTGTACCTACTGATGAATCTTCTGCCACAGGATTAATGTACTTTTGTGGTGATTGTTTTCTAACACTGCTACACAGAACTGGCTGGTACTGCTTACTGTTACAATTCTTCTTAAAATATATGAGTGAAATAAATGTGTAATGGTTAATATAGTTTTTTTATTATAGTTAATATAGTTTTTTTTTTTTTTAAAGTATATCATGTTTATTAATGGAGTGCAGTAACAATTAATTTTATGGCTAATGAGTTAAGTATGGAAAGTCTGCAAACTAGATGATAAAGATGTGTTATATCAAGAATACTTATAAGACATCAGTAAAACTTTGAGGTACTTTTCAAGACACTGAAAAGTAAATGTAACAACAGAAAAATTCAGGTGACACTGCAGTGTAAAAATGATGTAAATGTAATCTTAACCAGTAAAATAAGGTTTATTATCCGTATAACGTGATAGGTGGCCATCAAAAGTAGATCAAATTGACGTGTAGTTTAGATTTTTTAGGGATAAAACCTGATGATGAGGGGCTACATTTTAGAAACCAAACCAAAGCAGACCAAACAAACAAAAAAACTGTTCTGCTGAAAGGAGATCCTATTGATATATATTATTTACTTTATGTCTACTAATCAAAAAGTATGAAACAAACATTTTGGTCATTTTGTTATAACATGTACATGATGTTGGTAAAAAGCAGTTGTTAAATTTTTGTTTTTAGTGGGCAATCAAATAGTATTTTCTAGAATAATTTTCAAGACTAGGCAAAGCAGGCATTTGCTTAACACAATGAAAATTTGAATAGCAAAATGATCTTGGGTCCAGCTGTTTGCTATGCCTAGGTCAACAGTTTATAAGTTCAGGTGAATAGTAGCTGCCACAAAGGGATAACCACCATGTATGGGAAAGAGGACACCATCTATAATTAGCAGCAGATACAGAAGTAATGAGCTGTTTCTTCAATTTCTTTCTTTTACACAGCAACACCACTAATGCTGTCACCAGAGTTTGTTCCCCTACTATATTCTTCTTTTCATGGGAATGATTAAAGATCCATGTTCACTACCTTCTCCTATACTGTCCCATGCTTTTGACTACAAAATTCAGCTTTAACTTAACTGCTGGGAAACCCAAGCCAACATTTTGCATGAGTGCTGGAAGGACAAATACTTCTGTAGTAGTGAAGACAACCTTGGACGTATTCAAAAAAAAAATATATCAAAAACATATGGGAAATATCAGGTAGAAGAAGTTAGGAAATGCTAATTGTTTATCATTTTACTGTGCTATTCTTTGTAGTGTATCATAAGACAGTGTAGCACATACAAATCAATTTTATGTTTGTTAGTACCTAAACAAAAAATAGAAAAGTATTTGTCTCACTCTAAATCCTGTTATAATCTTTCACGGATTGGAAGGATTCAATCACATCAAGTTCTAATGTATATATTTTCAGTGTTAGATATCCTTGATCTGTCTGAAAATAAAAATTAAAAAAGTGGATTAACTTAATTTGCTCAGAAGAACCATGAGATCAAAACTGTATGTTGCCAGTCATCTGCATATAAAATCATCACAGATATTTTCCAAATAAATATTTTTCAACAGATTACACTGCACAGGTCTATCCGAAGCCTCCTTTGTCTTAAGTTTTAGATCAATTCTGATAATGTCATATGTTCTTAAAATCTTGCAGTAATGATAGTCTCCACAAACATTTTTTTTTTACTTTATGGAAGTGTAATGCTGCATATGTTACATAAATATATCTTCTATGTCTATTTGTATTTAAATAAATATATTAAATCCTATTAGTTTGGAGATGCTATCCTTATATGCTTTTTAATAAATGTCTATGCTTGAAAATAACTGCACTTCAGTAACCTATGGAAACATACTGCACATTATTAGACCTTAAAATTACATGTTCTCATGCACACAGTTCTCAAGGGTTTTATTGCAATCTATGAAACTTATTAACTGCGTTTCCATAGCCAATGATAAAAGATAAGAATGATAAAAAAAAATAATCAACTGTTCTTTAAGTCAATGCATTTATCCATAGATAATATAAAATCATAATTTCCATACATGGCCAAGGAAATAAAAAAATTAGCCACCTTGAGCTGTTCCCACTCATCTGACCAAAAAGACTCATTAAAACACAAAGTTTTATACTTCAAATAGTTTTAACTTGGGATTTCATATAGCAAAACACGTGGGACTTGACTAAGAGCTAGTTAAGATCATGGAAGGACAAAATATCTCTGGGAAAAAAAAAAAAAAAAAAAGTAGATAAAAAAAAAAAAAAAAAGCCTGCATATCTCTTCAGTCAGAACCACAGGGGTTGTAGTATGGTAATGCCAGATGTTCTTGTTTTAAACACTTGGACATCACGGATCCAAGTAGTTTTCCTAGACAATAAATGTTAATACTAGATACTTTTTCCTCTAATTTCAGCAAATGAATGGTCAATTAGAAACTCCTGTTTTAATGTTTCTTTCTTTCTTTCTTTCTTTCTTTCTTTCTTTCTTTCTTTCTTTCTTTCTTTCTTTCTTTCTTTCTTTCTTTCTTTCTTTCTCTCTCTCTCTCTCTCTCTCTTTTTCTCTCTTTCTTTCTTATCTTTCTTTCTCTCTCTCTCTCTCTTTTTTTCTCTCCTTCTCTCTTTCTCTCTCTTCATTCTTGATCAAGACTAGTGTGGTAATCCTGTGGATCCAATTTATTTACTTCTGCAGTTAGATAGTAATATAGTAGTTCTGAAAAGGCAAAATTTAAATATATCCCTTTGATTTTTCCATGAATGTTTGTTTGGATTATCTAAAACCACATTACGAAAATACTGCTTTTAGACAATGTACTATGTTTATGTTAGTACCTATTACATGATGAGTGAGCAACTAGGAAATGAAGAGTCACTCTTAACATATATATAATACATATATATACATATATAGGTCATAATCTATTTTATCCCCACAATATCTCTACCATATCTCCATCCCCTTCAGCAAATGCACTTTTATTTATTTATTTATTTATTTATTTATTCATTTTGCTTTGCATCTCTTCTCGTTTCACTCTTTTGCTGCCTGGCACTCTCACGCTTTTTGTAGGGAAGTAGGGAGAGTGACACTTTATACTCAAGCTTGATAAATGAATTCTTTGCCTTGTTGTTTCTTGGTAAGTGGACCATTAAGCTGTATGTCCTTGACTCTCCCTGTTGATAGTATGAAAGAACATAACAACAAAAGGATTCATCTTTGAGTAAATTTTATTTTACTCCCAATATCTGGTTAATAATATAATTTGTGTACAATTTCACTAATATACTACATGATTGAAAACATGGTAGGATTAAAATGTGATATATTTCATGTTTTCACAAGTCTTGTGGAAGTTTGATGTTTTAACTTAACTTAAGCTTGCATTCCCACTAGGATTATGTGAAGACTATAATATGGTGAAAAAAAAAAAATAAAAAAATCCTCTGAACCAGTTTTTATAATGCATATCCTTAACTGACAATAAGTAATTGGAGAAGAATTTTTGTATTTGTAAAGTTTGACCTTGACATTGTTTGTGTAGGCCTCCAAAGCAATTATTGTAGAAACCGAGATGGAAAACAATGGCCAAAAGCAGACAGAAATGCTTGAATTAGTGCAAATCACAAACATAGCTGAGTGGTATTAGATGACAATTTACTTTTAATGAGAGAAGACATGAAGTAATTAAATCTTGACATACAATTATGAAAAATATCAGGTAACAAGCCTGCTATGCAATATAAAATAAGAAAAGACATTTTCTGAAAACTTGCCTGATGCTCTGTCATCTGAGACTGTTCTTTATGAGTGTAGGGTGAAGGTCAAGGAGGTATCTCAACTCCATCAATCCTTTGGACAGTTACAAATGACCTTTCACTTTTCATAAGACATTCAATATTCTGAATGGGAGGGATACATTTTTCTGTGTTTAGAAAATAACAAAATTGAAACCTTTTATAGGTTTCATAAATGCACAAGCTGAATTTATGTTTGAATCTTCTGAACAGATTCATTCTTAAACGTTCATTGACACCAATATCTCATTTACATGAATTAAATGATTTTAAAATGTTGTGTCTGTTTCAATATACATCTTCTCAAATTTGTATTGCAATAGATACTATATTTTGCCTACCGTTTAAGATGCATTTTATGTTTCCTTCAAACAATGTTTTAAAATACTACAGTACATTCAGATGTCTTGGGTTGATTTGCTGTTGTTCCAATTTGATGTTGATGCAAATCCAAGATTTACACCACATTTTTGTTTCAGAATTACTTTGCCAGGATTGAGTATTTAAGTCTGTTTTAGTTTTGATCTTTCAAGAAACGTACAGAAATAGTGATGCTAGAATAATGTGTACCACCAGATAAATATTACTGTGTGGCTTAGAGGGTTTAACTTTAATCCTCTGTGTGTTACCAGAGCTTGCTCTTTGGTCATATATTCTCTGATTCCAATGGTGCTCATGTTAGATAAGAGTCAAGGATTTAACTGTCATTATTTTTGTACTGAACAAAACAATGCTGGCAAGCCATTATTTCGTCTATATTTTGGAAAGTCCTAAGTACTTTTTTCCTTTTTCCACATAGATTTTTTTTTTTCCTCCCTTTTGCAACCCAAAGCAGAGAAACTTGGAATTCTAAGAAAGAACTGTTGCAGTATCTGTCCCAATGCTCTGCATGTTATGAGTAGTAATCCTTTCACTAACTGAAGTTGTACTTCAGTTTATAAATATACAGAAAATAAAGGGAAAAAGACAAGCAAAAAAACATATGTAAACATTGCAAAAGGACAACATCTCTTCACTTAAGAAACAAACAAATAAAGAAACAAATGAAAAACAACCCTTGAGATAGAGCATAATAATGGGCTGTGACTAGTCTTGGAACATAAATTAAAATGCACATAAAGAGAACAGAAATACGTGACGCCCATCTACAAGAAGGGCCGGAGGGCAGACCCGGGAAACTACAGGCCTGTCAGTTTGACCTCAGTGCCAGGAAAGCTCATGGAGCAGATCCTCCTGAGAGTCATCATGCAGCACTTGCAGGGGAAGCAGGCGATCAGGCCCAGTCAGCATGGCTTTATGAAAGGCAGGTCATGCCTGACGAACCTGATCTCCTTCTATGACAGAGTGACGCGCTGGGTGGATGAGGGAAAGGCTGTGGATGTGGTCTACCTTGACTTCAGCAAGGCTTTTGACACTGTTTCCCACAGCATTCTCCTCAAGAAACTGACTGCTCTTGGCTTGGACTGGCGCACGCTTTGTTGGGTTAGAAACTGGCTGGATAGCCGGGCCCAAAGAGTCGTGGTGAATGGAGCCAAGTCCAGTTGGAGGCCAGTCACTAGTGGCGTCCCCCAGGGCTCGGTGCTGGGGCCGGTCCTCTTTAATATCTTCATCGATGATCTGGACGAGGGCATCGAGTGCACCCTCGGTAAGTTCGCAGATGACACCAAGTTAGGTGCGTGTGTCGATCTGCTTGAGGGTAGGAAGGCTCTGCAGGAGGATCTGGATAGGCTGCACCGATGGGCTGAGTTCAACTGCATGAAGTTTAACAAGGCCAAGTGCCGGGTCCTGCACCTGGGGCGCAATAACCCCAAGCAGAGCTACAGGCTGGGAGAGGAATGGTTGGAAAGCTGCCAGGCAGAGAAGGACCTGGGAGTATTGGTTGATAGTCGGCTGAATATGAGCCAGCAGTGTGCTCAGGTGGCCAAGAAGGCCAACGGCATCCTGGCTTGTATTAGGAACAGCGTGACCAGCAGGGCTAGGGAGGTGATCGTCCCCCTGTACTCAGCTCTGGTGAGGCCGCACCTTGAGTACTGTGTTCAGTTTTGGGCCCCTCGCTACAAGAAGGACATCGAGGTTCTTGAGCGGGTGCAGAGAAGGGCGACGAAGCTGGTGAGGGGCCTGGAGAACAAGTCCTACGAGGAGCGGCTGAGGGAGCTGGGCTTGTTCAGCCTGGAGAAGAGGAGGCTCAGGGGTGACCTTATCGCTCTTTTTAGGTACCTCAAGGGAGGCTGTAGCGAGGTGGGGGTTAGTCTGTTCTCCCACGTGCCTGGTGACAGGACGAGGGGGAATGGGTTTAAGTTGAGCCAGGGGAGTTTTAGGTTAGATGTTAGGAAGAACTTCTTCACTGAAAGGGTTGTGAGGCACTGGAACAGGCTGCCCAGGGAAGTGGTGGAGTCACCATCCCTGGAAGTCTTCAAAAGACGTTTAGATGTAGAGCTTAGGGATATGGTTTAGTGGAGGGCTGTTAGCGTTAGGTTGGAGGTTGGACTCGATGACCTTGAGGTCTCTTCCAACCTAGGAAATTCTGTGATTCTGTGATTCTGTGATTCTGTTTTACACTTTCCTAGCTTGCTTGCTCTATTTAATAAGTGTTGTTAGAGCATAGAATATAATTTTATCAGTTTAGAAGAACTTATCACTATTTTTAGTACTAAGTTAGGTGTGCTTTCAGTTGAACATAATTATTTATTTATATCTTATATAATATCTAATTCATTGCTTATAGGAATATTATTCCAGATCTGCCAAGGGCAACAATTTGAAATAAAGCATAGGCAATTTTATTAGACTTGAAAAGCTATTCAGAAGAGAATTATTAAAACAATGCTCAGAATCTCAAATTGGATAAGCCAAAGTGACATTTGTAATATCTCAGTAATCTGTTTTCAAAAATAATTCTTGCTGCAGTTTTCAAAATCTTATGATTTAGTACACCTGTACACCTATATAGTCAGTACCTTACACTGAGTTAGATTCTTTATTTAGACCAATGTAAATCACAAGTTAGCAGATTTTGTGAAATATACATATATATATTTCTCTTTTTTTTTTTTTCTTTTCATAATTAACTGCTGAAATAATAAAATGGGAAGAAACACTTCCAAACACCTTAGAGAAGGACTCCATGACAAGTATTGTCCAGTGTGTTCTCTTCAATCATTAACATGAGCTTGCATCCCAGGAATTTCAGCAAAGTGAGGTCAAACAATTATAGTCTTGATGAATAGATGTTGGGAAATATTTATTTAGGCTACCTATATATCAAGACATAATAAACATGTACGTTGAAAAAAATATTAAAAGTTGTTATTTTAGGAAAACTTCGCTAAATATTGATGAGCTCTGTTTAGTTTCAAGTAATTGAAGAAAAATGCAAGTTGCATAAACATTCCTCAATGTTATGGAAATAAATACCAATAAAACTTAATGATTCAAAATATTAATAGTAGGGAAAAAAAGAAAAACTAAAAATTCATGATTCATGAATTGTCAATCTCTGTTATATTTGCAAAATTTAATGATATTAAAAAACAAAGATAACAGTTTTTTCCCCTTCTTTTAAAAGGACTTTCTGCACGTGTTTTTCCTGTAATTCTGAAAATTATTTTAGTATTTAAATTGTTCTTTCTCATGATGGTAGAAATTTATATTTTATCAGAGAGCTTCTGAGAAAACTCTGTTTAGAACTGCTCATCTGTCTTCCAATTGAATCATACTAGTCTGTGAGCTATAATTTGGCGCTAGCAAGTACCAACTTTTAATGTATGCTACAGTTAGTCTCTCTTGGGTTAATGCATATATGACAATATATATTAAAACAAAATTTAATTGGTAAAAATAAAGAAGCTGGCTAATGCCAGACATTTTTTGTTCTGTTAACCCATTATTTACTTGAATGTGTGAATGCTAATTAGGCACTCAGTCTAAAATTTGCACCTTAATGAACCTGGCTTTTTTTTTTTTTTTTTTTTTTTTTTTTCCTCCTGTTAAGACTTCTGTCTTCTTGGTTTGAAACCAAGGCTCAAACTGTGAAGTTAGGAGGAAAAAAAACAGAAAGATGGAAGTGCACAAAAACCTAAGGTGAATAAAATCTAGTGAAATAAAATTAATTTAAACATATTCATGGTTTTGATTGTAGCTAAAACACTTACTAATCTGTAAAAGCAGTGTTTGGCAAGACACTGGAAAAGTGTCTTTTTTTTTTTTTTTTTTTTTTAATAAAAAGAAAGAAAGCAAATAGTAGAACTTAAATATAGAAAACATAAATTCAACATTGTAGAGATTTTACATTAATAAAAATAAGAAAATTCAGTTTTGTTTCTCAGAAGAAAAACACACATCATTCACTCTTTCTGCAAATGCACAAAAAATCACTGAAGTTAATACTGCACATTATATACCATAGAAATATAACATAATATATACAGAAATTGTCAAGGAGTGGAATTACAGTTGCTGTGGGAAATATATTTTGAATTTAATGAGATTTGTTTGTGTCATATCTCTATCATAATGTTGCATTAACATAGCATTTGCATTTAATTCTATATTACATTCCCAGTTTAGAACACATTTGCAGTTGTTCATGTATCTGCTTCCATCAGCAATTCAAAGTTATATGCTTCCCAAAATTATTTTGATGGAATTATATATAACCTCATGATGGAACATCTCTTTACTCTTGCAAGAGACCTTGATGCAGGAAGTAGCCTGTGAAAGAGTTAGATATTGATAACGAAAAATATTGGTTTTAAAGATTAACTGTTATTATTTTATTATACCTGTACTTTCATGGATGAATATTAAGTTATGAGAAATATAATGCTTAATTATTTCTCAGTGACCACAACTTCAGAATAAGTCATTTGAATTCAAAAGAAAATAGAAATGTATAATCTAATTAAAGTTCAATTTGTGCTTTATTTATTTAATTTGAGAACCTAGGGCATCAAGATGGGAAGAAGATACAGACATTTAGGACAGAAGTCTATAAGCTTGCATCTTCTGCTACAGAAAATAATCAAGATTTGGAGAAACGTACCTGAAGATAACAAAGTAAAAGATAAAATGTGCATATAATTTGAAAGCAGTCTAATAGGCAATATGACATATAAAAGCAAATTATATGTACCAGACATAGAATATTTATTAATACTTTGAAAAGAAACTGCATTTACTTGTGATTGTTATTGAAGTGTCCTCTAGGATATGTAGACCACGAGCCCTTTTTTCTAGCAAGAAAACAAGTAAACCAGTTGTACCATTCATATCTCTCTCATAAAGAACACTGAATGATATTATGAGAATAAAGGTAAAATAGTACCTTTGGAAGAAGTGAAAAAATCTCTAATTAGGAGAATTAGGAGGAGAAGGACTTCACCCTGAAACTTCTTTTGCTTAAAACAAAGTTAAAACCAAGTTGTAATGTGTTTTATTGAGTATTCAGGGAAAGGTCTGAGAGGATCTCAACATCTCCGTTTAGCTAAAAAGATTGCACATTGCCAGGGTAAAAGCAAATAGAAAGTGTGAAATCAAAGGAAAAGAAAATAAATACAAAAAGAAAAAAAAATAGAAAAAAAAATAGAAAAACAAACAAACAAACAAACTATTAAACAAACACATAGTATAAAATATGATAAAATAAAAAACAAACAAACAAACAAACAAATACTTAAAACTTAAATATAAATATGTAGTTACTTTTTTTCTGTGCTGTTTAAAAATCTCTGCTACTGGGGAGAAGGGAAATGGAGGTATTCTGCATTCAGGTAACAGTTTTGACCAATTCATCCCATATTCCCCTTTGACATTACAGAGCTTGTCAAGCCTCCCTGTTTTTTAGAGGTCATAAAGGCTATGCACAATTCTACTTCAGGAATGTTACACTGAAGACTTACATTGTTAAAGTGTTCCAAGTGTTGATTAATACATAAAATTACAGCAAAACTATTATCTATGACTTACTTAAAAATCATTTGGCAATATAGGTATCAGATATATAAACCCTTGACATTCTCTGAAAGACTATCTACCTTTACCATAAGTAAAACAGCCAAAACCAGTTACTAAATAAATTCATACTGAAGTCATATCCAACTCTTACTTGGCTACGTGAAGTAGAGAAACAGTTTTGTTGTTGAACTAATTCAATTAAAAGAAACCAAATATGGGTGACTATTGCATAAATTAGATATTCAGATACATATTTTTTTAAAGATACACAGCTATGACATTCACAGATTAAATCACTTAATCTGACTTCCTTTGTATCACAGGCCATAGAATTTCATTCTGTTATTCACATCTTTAACCCAGTAACTTCTTTTTTTATTATTATTATTTATTTTTTTGAATTGAAATTAATTGAATTTAAATCTTTTTTTTTGCATTGAAAAAATATTTTTCCAAAAAGATAACACAGTCTTGAAGATATGAGGAGCCTTACAGTGCCCACCATTAACTAGTTTCACTAAGTATTGCTGTAATATTAAAAAATGTGCCCTATTTCTAATTTAAAGTTTTTTGTCTTCGGATTCCCATTTTTCGGTGTTGGTATGCCTTTCTCAAATACACCTTTAATAGAAAGTGTTTTTCTTCCTGTGAAATCCCTGTAAAGTGTATTCAGGTGAAATCTCTCTCTCTCTTTCTCTCTCTTCTCCCCACCCCCCCCTTTTTTTAAAAGGAGTTAAAATAAATGTTGACTAATTTTTGTCTCTTATCTGCATTAATATTTAAGATGCTCTTGAATAATATCTCAGAATGGGATGTCATATATATTCTGTTTATATTACATTTAAGGGTGTAACTTCTGGCAGACTTTCTACAAGCAGCAAAAACGACTTGAAATGATAGCCCAGAAACACTATGCATTGTGATTTTTACTTTGTTCAAACTGGATACACAGATTTTTGGAACATCTTTTTATGTGCCAGATAATATATCAATAAAATGAAATCAGCTAATGGCATCCTTCTGTGTGTGCATACTATGTTTTTCAAAATAGAAGATTATTAGACTCTTTTTTTTTTTTTTTCAGCAGAAAGTCTCATCCCTTCCTTCACTGAGGCTGCAACATTACAAAACCTAATGCTGAAGATCTGTTGATATGGAGATTTTAGGGTCTTAGAAAAGCTTGACCAATTTAATTTATTGTTCCCACTCATTGTTTTCTGTTATGGGTTGTAAATAACTGATTTCTGGTCATGAGTGGTGTTACCCACTGTAAAGGCATATTTACAGTGCAAATAAAAGTTCCACCATCATCTATCAGCCATCATGGTCATCCAGAGAGGTCCTGGATGACTGGAGATTTGCTAATGTGATGCCCATCTATAAGAAGTGTCATTAGGAGGACGTGGGGAAGTAAAGGCTTATCAGCCTGACCACAGTTCCAGGAAAGGTGATGGAACAGGTCATCTTGAATTCAATCACACAGCATATGTGGGACAACCTGGAGATCAGGACCAGCCAGCATGGTTTCATGAAAGGCAAGTCCTGCCTGACCAATCTCATCTCCTTCTATAACTGAGTGACCCACCTAGTTGATGAGGGAAAGGCTGTTGCCAGTCTACCTAGAATTCAGCAGTCTTTGTAACTGTCTCCCCCATATTCTCCTGGAGAATCTGGCACCCCATGGCTTGCACAAGTACACTCTTTGCTGGGTTAAAAACTGGCTAGACGTCTGGGCCAAGAGAGTGGTGGTGAACGGAGTAAAATCCAGCTGGCGACTGGTCACCAGTGGTGTTCCTCAGGTGTCTGTGTTGGGGCCAATCCTCTTTAATATCTTTGTTGATGATTTGGATGAGGGAATTGAGTGCATCCTCAGTAAGTTTGCAGATGACACCAAGTTGGTGGGAAATGTCAATCTGCTGGAGGGTAGGAAGGCCCTGCAGAGGTACCTGGACAGGTTGGGTAGATGGGCAGAAGCCAATGGGATGAGGTTCAATATGGCTAAGTGCTGGGTCCTGCACTTTGGCCACAACGAACCCCATGCAGCACTACATGTTTAGGGGAGAGTGGCTGGAAAGTTGTGCAGAGGAAAAGGATCTGGGGGTACACATTGATGCTCACCTGAACATAAGCCAGCAGTGTGCCCAGGTGGCCAAGAAGGCCAACGGCATCCTGGTTTTTATCAGGAATAGTATAGCCAGCAGGACCAGGGAGGTAATTGTCCCCTTGTACTCTGCTCTGGTGAGACTGCACCTTGAGTACTGTGTTCAGTTTTGGGCCTGTCCTGGTTTTGTCTAGGGTAGTTATTTTTCCTCCTAGTAGCTGGTATGATTCTGTGTTTTGGATTTAGGATGAGAATAATGCTGATAATGCTGTTTTTTAAATCATTGAAAGTAGTGCTTACACTAAGCCAAGAATTTTTCAGCTTCTCACACTGACCTGTCAGCTGAGGATGGAACAGGAGATGGGAGAGGTCAGAACCAGAACAGCTGACACAAACTTGTCAAAGGGGTATTCCATATCATGTGATGTCATGCTGAACAATTAATACTGGGGGGGCTGGCCAGGGTGGGGGAACCGGCTGCTCGGGGATAGGCTGGGTATCGGTCAGTGGGTGGTGAGCAATTGCATTGTGCATCACTTGTTTTGCATACATTATTAGTAGTAGTACAATTATCGTTAATGTTGTTATTTTCCTTGCTTTTCTGTCCTAATAAACTGTCTTTATCTCAACCCACAGGCTTCATTTTTTTCTGATTCTCTTCCCCATCCCAGAGAGAAAGGGGGGAGGATGAGCGAGTGAGTATGGTTCTTAGCTTCCAGGTGGGTTAAACCACAACAGGACTCCTCACTTCAAGAAAGACATTGAGCCCATGGATCATGTCCAGAGACACACTGGTGAAGCTGGTGAACGGCCTGGAACACAAGTCTTTTGAGGAGCAGCTGAGGGAACTGGGGTTGTTTAGTTGGAGAAGAGAAGGCTCAGGGGAGACCTTATTGGTCTCTACAGCTAACTGAAAGGAAGCTGTAGGAAGCTGGGGGTAGGCCTCTTCTTGTAGATAACTAGCAATAGAACTACAAGGAATTGTCTCAAGTTGCACCAGGGAGGTTTAGGTTGGAAATTAGGAGAAATTTCTTAGAAAAAGTAGTCAGGCATTGAAACGGGTTTCCCAGGAAGGCTGTGGAGTCACTATCCCTGGGAGTGTTTAAGGAAAGGTTGGACGTGGTGCTTAGGGACATGGTTTAGTTAGTGATATTGGTGGTCAGGGTATGGCTGGAACAGATGATCTTGGAGGTCTTTTCTAACCTGAATGACTCTATGATTCTATAATTCTATGAATTAAGCTAACTTAAATAGTTAAATAAATAACCTGAAGGTTATTTCTTTTATTATTATTTATAAATACACTTGATGTATCTGAGGTGGTATTTCTTACAGAAAATAACCTCTTCAGGAAATAAACATTATCCACGAACACAGAAGAAGACAAGACGGTATTAAAAAAATCTCCTAAATTCTTTTTAAAGTTGTGATGATATTGTATTATGAAAACCCAACCAAAAAAGAAGCTGATGAGCTAACTGTATTTCTGGCATGGAGTTGCTGGCTTGGAATTCAGGCCATCTTTAACACCTATACTCTCTGAAATAAATATCCTGTTCCACCACTTTCCTGCATATTGTCACTGAAGAAATTTGTAATTTAGGTCAATTTTTGGTCAGTTATTTACCAAGTACAGTTCCTTGAATATTATCTTAAAACATAATTTTCTTCCTTTATTTATGTTTATGTATTGGGGGGAGGGGGGAGGGGGGCAGGCAGGGAAGAGAAAGGAGAAAGGTGTCAAGAAATGTAAGCTTCCTTGCTTTGTAAAGGCATTAATTTATTTCTAGGTCATCTCTTGTTTTCTTTGTAGGTTATTCATTTAAAAGGAGGCCATATATGACTCTTTCCTGCACTCTTATTACATTTAAGTTATTATTGTCTTTTTCCTCTCATTTGAATTGTATGTTTTTCTTTAATTATACACATTTGTAATTCTCATCTCTAAGAATAAGATTTTTCTCTTACCTGCAAAAACAATGCAAAAGAGTTATCTGCAGTGAGATATGTTCATCAATGAAAAACTTTTGGTAAATAGAAATGAAACTTAGGCAACAGGAGCAGTGAAAATAGAGAGAAAGAGCAGGGGAAGAGAGAAACTCCCCAAGCTCAGTGATGGAAAAAGTCTTCAAAGCCTATGCAGATAGCTATTCTTTCATCCAGTTTTCCATGTTCTGTTGCCATAAAATCCCTTTTCATAGTCTCTTCCTATCAGAGAGGAAAAGGAAGAGAAAATTAACCCTATAGGAACATAAGAATAGATAATATGCCACTGTATCATAGAGAATACTGAGGCAAGAATTTATAAAGGTATTTAATGTGATCTCTCTTCAGCATAGCTTAACTCTGATGAATCACAGACAAGATTTTTGTCTTTCAGAAAGTTCTGAGCAGAGAAATCCTTGGGTTATTTTATGCAAAATCCTGACAACTAGGAAGTAATTTTTCCCAGTTGTGTTCATGGAAAAGTTATCTTTCAAAGAAAACACACTTCAGTTTCATAGAAAACTGATATTTAATGACCACTGAAAAGACAGGAGACTATGTGGAATGGTATAGATAACCAGAAAAGTTATTAAGCCCTAAGTCTACTGGTATTTCTTAGATCTTCCCCCTCCCCCTCCTCCATTTTGTGCATATTCATGTGTAGTTCTGAATACCAAAATAAAAACAAATAATGTTACTGTCATAGGTAGGACTGTAAACTTTCAGGGGCATTGATGGCTTTTGCAAATATAGTGTCTCCTACTTATTCAGAAATAAGTTGCCTACATCAGAAATAGTGTGGCCAGCAGGACTAGGGAAGTAATTGTCCTCCTTGTATATGGCACTGGTGAGACCACACCTCAAATATTGCACTCCGTTTGGGGCCCCTCATTACAAGAAGGATATTGAGTTGCTAGAACACATGCAGAGAAGAGCCAGAAAGCTGGTGAATGGACTAGGAAAGAGGGAAAAAAAAAAAAAAAAAAAAAAAAAAAAAGTGGTATAAGGAACAGCTGAGGGTGGTTTAGTCTATATAAGAGGAGGCTGAGGGGAGATCTCATTTCTCTCTATAAATATGTGAACGGTGGTTGGAGTGAAGATGGTGTTTATCTCTTTTCTCAGGTGATG
This sequence comes from Aythya ferina, assembly GCF_964211825.1. Classification (NCBI taxonomy): domain Eukaryota; kingdom Metazoa; phylum Chordata; class Aves; order Anseriformes; family Anatidae; genus Aythya; species Aythya ferina. Next base: position 129,797,958 of record NC_140297.1, read on the forward strand.
AGTGATGGGATGTGAGGATGGGATGTCTCAAGTTGTGCCACAGGAAATTTAGATTGGACATCAGGAAGAATTTCTTCACAGAGAGAGTGGTCACATATTGGAACTGGCTGCACAGAAAGTGGTAGAGTTCATGTCCCTTGAGGTATTTAAGAGATTTGTGGATGTGGCACTAAGGAATGTGGTTTAGTGATAGGATTTGATAGACCAGGTTAATAGTTGGACTTGATGATCTTGAAGGTATTTTCCAACTTAGGTGTTTCTATAAATCTGTGGATGGGATACACTGCATCTTTCTTTTCTGACTTATCAGGTCTCAAAGTACATCTAACATTGATCTCCAGAGTAAATGAATTTTAATAAAGCGCCAGCTTTGAAGTGGACTATTTGGGCAAAACACATGATCCAAGGACTTTTATCAACTTCTAAGTGTTTTTATTAATGATCAAAGACCAGTTAACATGGGTAATACTACTAGAAGTATGTATCCTTGCTTTTTACAGCTTATTTTCATGACTAGTTAAACTTTACAGTGAGTCATAGAAGGAAATTATCTGAATAGCTACAGAATACACATTTAATCAGCTGATAAGCTGGAATCAGTTTGAACTGTGTGAAATGTGGATAATAGTATTTGATAGACTGTCAAAACAGTTTAAGCTGTTTGGACACTGAGGATGTTTTCAAGTCTTAACTATCTGTTGTACAGGAACTGCATATTCATTTTTGCTGGTGAGTGTCTATGCTGAGGAACCTTCCTAATAACTTGGCAGGCAAAAATTGAAATCTGTTTGCTAAGGCTTGTGTGTCTGTAGTGGTATGTCCCCTGTCCTGTTTGCATTTTTTTTTTTTTTTTTTTTTTTGGGAGATCATGTTTGTCTACATGACAAGCTTGCTTGAGCAGATAGGCTGGCTCTGTGGAGGTTTACTTTCACTAGCACTGAGGAAACTGAAACACTGGAACATGTTATGTGTAATTGCAAAAACAGTTAGTAACTCATACTTGGAAAGCCTTGGGCTGCTTCTGTTTGTAGGTTAAATCAAGCATGAAGTTGTAGGAGCAAGAATCGTCTCTTCCTGGCACAGAATTATCAGGGTAGGAATTGGGTTGGTGCAGAAACAGCAAAAATCAAAGCAACTGAGTTCCCCTAGGGTGCTGTTCTCATTATCAGCCAGTGAGTAGCTCAGGCTAGAAATAATGCTGCTCATCTACTGTGCTTCCTGCTCCTGGCTATAATGAATCACAGTTTGCCAAGGTGATGCATACACCTTGACTTTGGCTCTAATCCACTATCATAACTACCTATTTCCTTGTAACACAACAGGAAGGAAGGTCCAGCTGAGGTAGGAGTCAGAGTGGAGGCACCATATCTTGCCATCCTGGCAACGTGCCTGTGATTTCACACAGCTCCAGGCACACAAGCTCTCACTGGGAGACTGGTGATTGAAACAAGCTGATGGTTGATTCAGACAGCTGACTGGCATTCTCACCACTCTGGTTTTAGCAGTTCTAATATTTATGTGTCTTCTTGGACTTTATTCTTTCTGGTTATTTCTCTTTCCCTCTTGTTTCCTTCCCACATGGAATTATATCTTTAAACTTACTATTTATCTGTTGGTAACTTTACTGCTGATTACCTTGCTAATGCTTATGTATCTCAACATTTTTGTTAATCTGTATATTTTCTTGATTTATCTCTGCCTTTGTTGTTTTGTTTTATTTACTTATAATTATTTTGTTGGAGTGTAGTGCTGTAAATTTTTTTTTCCTACTTCACTCTTTGTGTGGCTGATCCACCTCTGTCTACACTTGCTTCTAATTTTCCAAAAGAAGATTTTCCTACTCTATAGAGCTTTACGTGTATTATCTAAACCAGATAAAAGATAATCTCTCTGTCATTGTATATCGCATCCCCATCTATATTGGTTAAGGTATGAATCCTGTCTTCTGTCATCAGAGTTACTTTGTATCATGGAACAGTAACGTAAACAAGTGTGTTTAAGGGGCTCTTAAATATTATGAGCAGTCTGCTTGTAATTATGTAGGACTTCTGTAGTACAGACTAAGAATGCAGTTAAAAACACATTGACTTCAGTGGTAAAACTGATGTCAAAATCATTCTCTCAGCTGAACCAGTGGAACTGGTTTTGATGCTGTTTTGTAAACCAAGTCACTGACAGGACCTAGATTTTCCAAGACATGAACATTTTGTTTTATTTTTAGTCCAGTTCATTTCAGTGATTTATTTTTGCAATGTGGTTCTTCACGGAATTTGTGAACTGTGCTGCAGGGCAGAAATGATGGTGAGGATTAGGGTAAGAAAAAGAAGCAGCTTTGTTGCCAAAATCAGTGTACAGAATTACTATGCTTTGAGTATGACTAAAGCAATGAAAAATAAGATTGTAAGCAGTCTAGAACTTAACTATTTTATTTTTCCTTCTCTACCCCCAAGTAATAGGTCAGTACCACTGAAGTGAAGAAGACAATTATTTCTTTCTGCCTTTCTTATCTTCACTTTACCATTGTAGGAGAATGGGACCACAGATAAAGCCATAGTATATAGGGGAAACTAGAAAGTAAATGTAACAGCAGAGAAGACATTGGGCTCTCTGTTGGCTTTAATTGCCAAGGAAAGATGAAGGACATCTTGACAATGCTCATCACTTATTCTTTCACTGGAGGTGACTGAGATGTATCTTTATGATACTTGCCTGTCAAAATTCTGACATTTGGCTAAGCCCAATGCTATCCTGTTGAGATATAACCATGTCACTCTCAAGTATCATTAGCCTATATTGACACTTGAGATTTCATTAGACTCTCTTTCCAGTTCTGCTGTGCTTGGCAAATTCTCCTTGCTAAAAATAACTCAAATCCCCCAAACAAACCAAGACTCACCAGTTCCCACCAGTGTCTCTTCTTATATCAAGGTAATTTAGGAAATAAAAATACTTTTCCAGTCTTCCTCAAAAAAAAAAAAAAAGGACCTAAAAAGAGATCGATGGATATTGTGAAGAATGTTTCTTATAAATTATTTTGCTTCTTTTATGTCAGTAAAAGTTTAAAAATAAACTAGCAAAATAATAAAATTAATAACATAACCTGTGATAAAGCTAATGTCCAGTTAATTTTCAAGTAGCAAATTCTGAAAAAAAGTTAATCAAGGGAGGTAGATCTAGTTGTATGTCACTAGGAAATGCAGTGAAGAGAGAAAACATCTAAAAATGGAATTTGAAATTGTTTCAGAGAAACGGACCTTATCAAGAGGAAGTGTGTATAAAAAAAAAGATATAAGGAATTCTTTATAAATATTCTTTCACTCATAATATTTTTTTTTTAATGGTGTGTTGAACCTTCATAGGTTCATCTTAGAAAGTAGCTGTCTGCATTTGGGTTAGATGTCTAACTCAGTGGCTAGGAGAAAAAAGAGGCAACTGGGAGATACTGTAAGAGGTGATTCTGAATCATTTTGGCTGTTTCCTTTATCACTAAAAGTCAAATTGTTAGTCTACTTTTCTTTAATGGCTATATGGGGAGCGTGAATGACTGGTTCAGATTTAGGTACCTATATTGTAAATATCTATGCTACAGAGGGTTAATTCTGCTTCTGTAAAAAAAAAAAAAAAAAAAAAAACTACTAATATTTGTGTTAAATTTCACTACATACACACAATTTTATATTTAGAACTAAAATTAGTAGTTTAAAGTTATAGGCCTAATAGCTGGCAATCCGTGCCAATCATACCTTCAATTATGAGTTGTTAGAATCACAGAACATCCATGGCTAGAAGGGACCCATGAAGGATCATCGAGTCAAACTCCTCTCTCTTGTTGTGGTTTAACCCAGTCAGCAGTTCAGCACCACACAGCCATTGCTCACTGCCTTCCACCCCCTGCTGTGGTGGGATGGTTGGAAAAAAATAAATGCTTTTGGGTTGAGATAAAGACACTTACCAGGACATTAATGAAATAATAACAGTAATGTGTACAAAACAAATGATGCACAATGCAATTGCTCACTATCAGCTGACTGATGCCTAGCCCATTCCCAAGAAGAGGTGCCCCTTCTCCACCACAAAGCCCCAACTAGCCACCCCATATTAATTTCTCAGGATGATGTCAGATGATATGGGATATTCCTTTGGCCAGTTTGGGTCAGTTGTCCTGGTTCTATCCCCTCCCAACTCCTTGTGCACCCCAAGCCTCCTCACTGGCAGGGTAGTGTGAAAAGCTGAAAAGTACTTAGCTTAGTGTAAGCATTGTTTTGCAATGATTTAAACATCAGCATTGTCAGCATTATTCTCATCCTAAATCTAAAACACAGCATCATACCAGCTACTAGGAGGAAAATTAACTCTATCCTAGCTGAAACCAGGACAGCTCTTCACAGGACTACCTAGAAGTCAAACCATATGTCACAGCATTGTCCAAAAGCTTCTTGAACTCCTGCAGGCTCGGTGCCATGACCACTTTCCTGGGGAGCCTGTTCCAGTGCCTGACCACCTTCTTGGTGAAGAATCTTTTCTTAACATCCAACCTGACCTGCTCCTTTCATAGCTCCGTTCTGTTCCCTTGGGTTGTGTCACTGTCACCAGACAGCAGAGATGAGTGCCTGCCCTTCTGCTCCTTTGTGAGGAAATGCTAGGCCACTATGAGGCCTCCCCTCAGTCTCCTCATCTGAGCAAACCAAGAGACTTCAGACTTCTCACATACATCTTGCCTACTAGACCCTATCTATCATAGCCCTCCTAAAACTCTCTAATAATTTTATGTCTGTAAATTATAACACCCAAAGCTGCAGACTACCCAAGGTGAGGTTGCATTGGCACAATCACTTCTCTCAACTAATAAGCTATACTGTGCTTAATGCATTTCAGAATACGATTATCCTTTCGGCTGCCAAGGCTTGACTCATATTCCACTTGCTGTCAACCAGAATCTCTACATCCCTTTCTGTGGGACTACTCTCCAGCCTCTTATCCCTCAGTCTGTATGTACATCCAGGACTGTCAGTCAAAGGATGCTGAGAGAATTTTTTGATGTCCTTACAAGATCCTCTGTCATTCTGGGAGTCGTGGAGATCAGGAGGGATATCACAGAATCACAGAATGTTAGGGATTGAAAGGGACCTTGAAAGATCATCTAGTCCGATCCCCCTGCCGGAGCAGGAATACCTAAATCACATCACACAGGAATATGTCCAGGTGGGTTTTGAAAGTCTCCAGAGAAGGAGACTCCACAACCCCCCTGGGCAGCCTGTTCCAGTGTTCTGTCACTGTCACGATAAAAAGAAAAAAAAAAAAAAAGAAGTTTTGTCTTATATTTAAGCAGAACCTCTTATGTTCCAGCCTGCACCTGTTGGCCCTTGTCCTATGTGGATGTCACTGAGAAGAGCCTGGCTCCATCTTCCTGACATTCACTCTTAACATATTGATAAACATTAATAAGGTCACCCCTCAGTCTCTTCTCCAAGCTAGAGACCTAGCTCCCTCAGCCTTTCCTCATAAAGGAGATGCTCCACTCTCTTAACATCCTCTGGGCTCTGTGTTGGACTCTCTCAAGCAGTTCCCTGTCCCTCTTGAACTGAGGGGCCCAGAACTGGATGCAATATTCTAGATGCAGTCCCACTAGGGCAGAGTAGAGGGGGAGGAGAACCCCTCTTGATCTACTAACCAAACCTCTTCTGATACACTCCAGGATGCCCTTGGCCTTCTTGGCCATGAGGGCACAGTGCTGGCTCATGGTCATCCGTCTGTCCACCACAGGTCCCTCTCCCCTTCAGCAGGGCAGTCCCCAGTTTATACTGGTGTCTGGGGTTGTTCTTGCCCAAATGCAGGACCCTACACTTGTCCTCATTATATTTCATTACATTTCTCCCTGCCCAATTCTCTAACCTGTTGAGGTCCTGCTAGATGGCAGCACAGCCTTCTGGCATGTCAGCCACTCCTCCCCGTTCAGTGTCATCAGCAAGACTGAAAGAAATTAAATGTGCCCATCTTCAAAAAAAGATCATAAAAACTATCCAGGGAACTACAGGATATTTCAACATTTCTTCAGACCCTGGGAAAATCATAAAGTCCTCTTGTAACACATTTCTGTGCACATAAAGGAGGCTGACACACAGGAAGAGTCAACAGGGTTTAGGAAAGATGATTCATGCCTGATCAACCTGATTATCTTCCATGATAAAATGACTGGGTTTGTGGACATGAGAAAAATAATAGATATCATTTCCCTTGATTTTAGGAAGACCATCAACATTGTCTCATAAAGTATTTCTATATTCAACTGCCTGAATGTATAGTGATGATTGCCTGTCTATTACAATCTGGATGGGCGGGCTGTTAAGTGGACAAAAACTTGTTGGATGTTCAGGCTGAGAGGGTAGTGGAGATCAGTTACTGCAAGAATATGACAAGGGAAGTATTTTGTTTAATATTGTTATCAGTGACCTCTAAGAAGCACCAGTGTGCTTCTTCACATTTGCAAATGACAAAAAAAAAAATGAGAGAGAAAAGTTAGTACACTTGAGAACAGAGTTGCAATTCAGAGGGATTTGGATAGACTGGACGTATGGTCAAACACAAAACCTCTGATATTCAGTCAGTATAAAGGCCAAGTCCTATATCTGGGAATGAGGATATCCTTACACCAATACAGGCTGGGGATAGACTGCTTGGGGAGCAGCTCTTCTGGACTTGGTCATTAAAGAAAAGAGGTTTTTTTTTTTTTTGCTTTTATTTATTTATTTATTTTTTCTTCCTGTGGCTCCTGGCAAAAATTGAATTGAGCATGAATAAGATCTGTGCCCTGGCAGCAAAGAAGGACAGTAGCATCCTGGGCTGTATTAGCAGGAGCACAGCCAAATAGATGAGGGAAGTGATTATGGTCCTTTACTCAGCACTTTTGAGATGGTGTCTAAAATAGTGCATCCAGTTCTTGGTCCCCCCACTGCAAGACAGGGTTCAGTAAACTGGAATAAATACAGTGGACAGTCGTCAAAGTTGTCAGAAACTGGAGCACCTGTTCTGTAAGGAGAGGCTGAGACTTGGTCTTCTTCAGCCTGGGGAAGAGATGACTTTGGAGTCACCTAATAGCAGTTCCCCAATACCTATGAAAAGACCATCAAGATGAAAGACTTAAACTCTTTACCGGTGCATGGCAGGAGGACTTGAGAGAAGAGATGTAAAGGATCAGATATAAGGACAAACTTTTCCCCTGTGAGGACAATCTAGCAGTGAAGCATCTTGCCCAACAAGATTGAGCAGTCTTTCTCCATGGAAGTTTATAAAACACTAGGTTAAGTCTCCTGAACTTGCAATGCAATGTTCTTCCCTAAATACTTAAGATTGTTTTGCCAAAGTACATCAAAGACAAAAAGGCATTAAGCCTTAATTGTTTGTTATAATAATTATAGTAGACATTGAGTTCTCAGCACAGTTTTGGTCAATATTAGAAAAGGATTTCTCAGGTGTTCCTTGTACTACTGCTATTCAGTAGGGTTTTGTTTTAGTGACTTGTTTTTTTGTGTGCAAGGAACAAGAATGAAAAAAAGTGATGAGTTATGAAAAGAAGGAAGTTTTCCTTTGTGTTATGGACTAGTGCTGCTAGGATCTAATGTCTCTTGAAAATGAAATTTAGTGAAGATCTAAAGGTCCTATAATGGATCAATTATACTGACCATGGAAGGAGAAAAGCTAAACCGAGTCTATATTAAAAAATGTGAGGGGAAAAAAAAAAAAAAAAAAAAAAAGTGCTTGAGTTATATGATTGGATACAAAAACTTGAGCCTTTACTTTAGCAGTCCATGTTCATCTCAGATAGACAAGCAGGAAAGGTAAATATATAAAAAATAGATCATTTTAGTTTGATATTAAGTATATCAAAATTCTGACTATTCTCAGATGTTATTTGGAATGGAGAGAGAAAGTTAAACTGTTAATCAACATGATGGTTAAGAAATATGCACAAGAATGCAAAATAAAAATAAGTGTCAGCATGCAAAACATTTAAAATAATAGTCTCAACAGGAATATTATGCTTTAGGAAAGAAATCAATTAATTTAAGATTAATTGATGTAATTAATTGTTTTATTATCAGTGCAGAGCAGATAAGTAACGTTTGTTATGTTAACCTTCATGAAAGCATGGAGCTACAAATTGTTCAGTAGAGTTTTAATGTTAATTAAGCATATAAACAATTTAAAAATTAGAATAAAATTAGTATCACTTGATTAATATTAATGTATTTTGCACAAATATTTAGCAAAAAGGAACAGTATGTTAATTAAAATGTAACAGTAGATTTCTTTTTTCTTTCATAAACCAGTAAAAATATTTTTATTTTGTTCAAGCAGCTATAAATTTCTCTTATCTTCAAAATGTGAGTTAATTTAAGATAAATTTTGAAAGGCATCTGATGTGTCTCTTATCTACCTTGTAGTCAGGATATGAATGTGAAAACAAATACAACAAAGTGCTCAGCAGTAAACTGTGTTAGCATTTCAATTAAATATGTGGCACTCCATATACAAGTACATGAAACTGGAGTTACTTAGATATATATCCTATATAAAGTAACTTGAGAGGCTGTCTTCAGGCTACCTAGGTGAAATAACTAATTTCTGAAAACTTTGAGGCAAATCAGAAAGGAACATTCAAACTGCAAAAGTTTCTGAAACACCAGTGAGATCTTAGCCAAGCTTAGCCTACTAAAAATACACCTGGATATGCGATAACGTAAGGACATAGTAGTAAGAGTCAGCTAAGTACTGAAGTAACAAGTAGGGAGAATTTTAGATGGCAAAATGTGACAGCTAAGTAGTTCCTTCCTCTGTCTTTTCAGGCTGCTTAATGGGAACCCAAGGTCTCCTTCTCCCTCACAAATTTTTTCCAGTGGTGGGAAAGCCAGTTGCACATCACTTTTCATCCAGAATTGTAGGTATTTGTAGCTCTTTAATCCAGGCAAGCATTACCCCATCTTCCCATCTTTTTTTTTTTTTTTTTTTTTTTTTTTTTTTAAATGTCATTATTTAGCAGTGTTATATGTCAACGTGCTTTATTCTTATGATGTACCACAAATGTTTGCATCCTTCCAGCTTGAATGTTCTTACTGATCTTATTTTTAGGCACTTACAATTAATCCTGTGTTACACTTAAAATACACTTAAATCACCTACAGAATTTTTGTTTGGGTAAGTGCTTTCCTATAAAGTATTTATTTGAAACATAGCCAGTTTGATAATTAGGTAGTCTATATATATATATATATATATATATGAAGTGATTTCATTTATGAAAGTTGAAGTGATATGTTTAACTAACTATAATTCTGAAAATGAATAAACCTACATTTTTATGTTACAGATTTAAAGCAAAATTTTCCTTTTCCAAATCTGTTATCACTGAATGATAGCTCCCTAGCATTTTACAGAGGTTATTTGACATCACTATTAACATTCATGTTATGAAAAACTTCCACAGAGTCCTGGAGTCCTGAAGTACATCTGTCAATATTTTCCTGCTACTTATCCTTTCCTGCTACCTCTCATTTCTACCTTTGTAGCTGCTTGCAAACTATCCCCAAATTAGGGGATTTTTTTTTTTTTTTTTTTTTTTTTTTTTTTTTTGGCGGGGGTGTAGAGAGGGGGATGGTGGGGTTGTTTGTCTGTTTGTTTTCCAGGAGAATTACTCAGCTGGAGTGTACTGTTACCTGTTTTGACGTCTTCTAAAATAAAGTCTTTAAATCATAACTATGTGCATCATACTTGTCTATATTGAAACAGCTTGTCCCCAGCAATTATCAGATTATGACAGTCCATTTTTCAGTGCCCATTTCTATCAATTTTGTGAACAGGGGTTTGTTCCACAGTGCCTTGATGCTATACTTTTTAAACCCACCATATTTTGTTATCTTTAAGTTCTTGCAGAATGAGAACCTGCTTGAAAATTTCTCTGCATGGTTTGCTATCCCTTTTGAATGACCACAACTCCTTCATCTCAAGCACTGTCTTCTATTTCATTGCAGACACACATGCTCTGGGCGTGGTGACCTCTTTAAATATCTCACCTACAAACCTTTCATTCTAGTGAATGCTGCATACTGTGGCAATTTGTCTGTTGGGATCATCAGTCCTGCTCTTGAGGTTCACATATGTTCTCTTCAGATGTCTTCATCCAGGAAACACCACATCTTATTCTGCTCACAGATCATAAGATTCCTCTTTGGTTTAGGTCCCTAATCCCTCAGACTCAGAGTCTCTTTTAACTTGTGAGAATAATACTGAAAGGGGGAAAAAAAAAAGACAATAAAACTGGATGTAACGACAGCCAATCAGTCAGTAACCCTCCACCCCCTCCTTACTCCTCCCTTACCCACTTACAATCAGCACCAGCTGTAGTGCAATTAAACTCAGCAGGTGTTCAGAGGAATTACATTTTATCACCACCATCCCCTCTCCTCCTTCACTCCCCCTCCTCTTCCCTCACTCCTGCAAGACCCAACTGCCTTTCTTTATAGGTCTATAAAAATAGAGCAAGTCAAATATATAACAGAACTAAAGTAACCAAGGAATTAGTAAAAGAAGATGAAGATATATTGAAGAAAATGTACTTACAAACATTCATATGAAAGGGTTAGAATAAAAACATTAATATCCCTTAAATTGATAGTTATAAACTCTTCAGGGTGTCTTTGTTGTCTTTCCACTTCATATACAGCCTTTAACTTGATTGTTCAAGGTTTGGAACATCATTGTCTGGACTCAATAATGGGATTCATCATGTGCTTGTGAAAAACATGATGATGGCTTTGTGGGGGGTACTCACATGCTTAAAATTACCTATGCATGCAAGTACTCTGATGATCATAGTAGTTAGCACCTTGCAGAATCAAACATTAAATAAGTAATATTATTATCAATTCATGTGAATTCAAACCCTGAAAGGGTTAAATAGAAAGCTTTCAATTTTCATGTTACTGTGTACTACTATTTGTCTGTGAAAAACTAAGTCAAAATATCTTGTACATTTCCCATTAGAAGGAAGAAATTAAATCCTTCCTATTTAGAATTTATTTCTAATATTTTTGTTTAGTGTTTCCTCATGTTCTTAGCTTATTTTAGTCTTTCTGTGATCAATATTAAGTATGTTTTCTAGCTGGTGTTCCTATTTGTATTCACTCAGCGTTAGCAATATTTTGATTCACCATAAGGACAATTTCCCGGAAGATAAGAGTGGAATTGATATAGCATTCTGATATTAAAATATCAATAGAAAAGTAAATGCTTTAATATAAAAGTTCACACTTGCTCTGAAAAAATATAACTTTTCTCAGGTCTTACTGAATGTTAATTGAATATCACAAGGATATATAAATATAGTTATAAATATAGATATAATTTTGAAAAAAATATTTTTCTTATAATATTATGGAAATAATTATTAATTATCTGTTTTAAATACTTTAAGAATTCTAAATTTTATTTTAAATTGCTTATGTTTTCTTATGCTGTTGCTTTCATAAGCCGTGCTTTCTTGTAATGTGACCACCTAATTAGCAGCCTAATCAAAATCCGGATCTCCTGCTCTTACTCTGATAGAAGTTTAATGGGGTGAAAACCAGAAGAAATTTAACTAGTAGGACCAAATGTTGCATCACATAGTAGTTTTTACACTGTCTATGTAGTCTTTTGTGTAGGCTGAAGCAGTATCTACCTGTGAATTAGGTATAATAAAGCCTAGTAACAGTATTAACTTTTCTTTCCCAATATTGTGTGAATGCATTTTTCTAAAAGTTTATAACTATTCTTAAAAAAATGTTAAAAGCATAAAAAACTTTTTTTTTTTTAATTATTATTTTCTTTCAAATGTGGTTTAACTACATGCAGAATAGTACTGTTTTAGAGTTTATAGTTTAATTCCTTGTAAGAAGCTAGAAGGAGACATATTCAAAGGGACTAAGTCAGTGCAAAGGTTCAATACTGCTCATGGAATAGACGCGCAGAGGTCCTGTAGGAAGGTTAATCTTGTACTGTGAAGACTACAAAAATACACATACAAGTGGATTTACATTGCACAAACAAATCTAGGTACTGTATTTCTCAACCTCAGACTGCTCGACTTAATTTTTATTATTATATTTTTTTTACTCAATTCCCTATGTATTAAATGTATTAAAGCAACGGACATAGGAACAAGGAAAATAAGAACTTTAGGGGATGGAATCTTTGGATTTAAAGAAGATCTTTAGCAAGTGAAGTATAATAAAATAGTGAAGTTTGATGCATTATATGGATTGAGGAGTATAGATGTATTTGACCCTAAATATCGGGGTATAGGACCACTTTACCCTAAATATTAACCTAAATAATAATTATTTCTTAAATCATAAAGGCAGGTGCTGGGGAATCCTAGGTTGTATTCAAAGTTTTACAAGGCAATGTGTTAAGTATCTGTCCCCTCTCTCCATCCCAGACTTCTTCCTTCTAGTTTGTTTCTTTTGGTTAGGTTTGTTTTGACCCAGTCCATCTCTTTCTCCCTCTAAGGAATCAAGAAATCAAGTAGTTTGGCATGCCTTTCCCTCTGCATGGAGCTGGAACCTTACTTCATTGGCAAGTTTTCAATAAGTTTTCAGTTTGGGTTGGAAGATATCAGAAGATAGGCATTTCACCGCATTTCTCACAGCATTTTAACTTTTTAGAGGGCATTAATTAGAGCTGAGTGAGGTATTAGGAAATAATTGACTTGCCAAAACAGGTGACTCACAACCACCAATGGAGTCAATTTGAATCCTCCAAATAATTTGCATTGTTCAGTATTTGATATATAACTTGCTGGATATGTAATATCTTCTTTAATCCATAGCCCAATGGCTGAACAGTCCTCAGGGTTATGAAACCCAAGTTTCATTTAACAGATACGAATTGCTGGCTCTCCTCTTTATGTCAAGGATACACCATAAAATGTGAAGTATATAATGATTCCAATAAGAGATTGAAATTTTTCTAGATTAACTAGCTGCATTATTACGGGGGAACCTAATGGAAGTTCATTAACAAAGAAAATTAAATCTCTATCTTCACTTTTCAGGAGTTCTGTTTGAGGAAAGAAAAATCAAGTTCTTCCTATTTAATTTATATATATATATATATATATATATAAATTATAAACATCACATCAGGCATTCTGGAGTGGGATCTGTTAATTTCAGTTCAGTTAATAAATGCTACAAGTCAAAGAGGTTAACATGATCCTATCACTGGGATTGCTTTAATAAGCAATTAAACAATGTCTGGGATTTTGAATACAAAGAGACTTTGGTCTGCCTCACAGAAATTCCTGTAGAAGTGGTCACCATTGAATATAGCCTTTTTGAATTATTTCTAAAGATGGAGAGAAAAAAAATCAGTAAAGTCTTTTAAAAATTAAGTTCTGAAAAACACTTTTATTTTTAAACAATTTTCTGACTGGAAACAGTCTTTATAAAAGAAAACCTTTTAATTTTGTAAGTCAGACAGTACTATGTACAGCTCTGGTCTCACTGTTTCAAGAAGGATACTGTGGAATTATAGAAAGTACATGGAAGGGTAACTGAAATGATTAAGTGGGTGGAACAGCTACTTTATGATGAGAATAAAAAGGCTTGGATTACAGTCTGGAGAGGAGAAGACTTGGAATGGGGTGTGGGTTATAGCTGAGGTTTACACAACTGTAGAAGTAGTGAATAAACTAAATGCAGAATTGTTATGAAATCCTGCAGCATAAGTAGGAAGTACTTGATGAAACTAGCAAGTGTTCAGTTTAAGAGTTAAAAAAAAAAAAAAAAAAAAAGCATATAGGGAACTTGTGGGATTTTCTGTCATGGTATCTTGTAGAGGTAGAGGGTATCAGACAATTAAAAAAGGGATTTAGACTAATTCATGGACATAAGGTATATAATAATAAATAAATAATAATAACATTAATAAACACTAGAAGTACTGAACAGAGAGGTGCCCTTTTACACCTGAAACACAGTAATTGTGGATACTGGTGAATGATAAGGACCAAAGAAAGTGTCCAGTCTCATGCATTCTTCCTATGTAGCTTCTCCTATTATCACTGTTGGAGACAGAAAACCGGGCTTGATGGTCTGACCCTGGAGGGCATTTCTTTTATATTCCTATCAGTGTCTTATGTATGATTGCAAAAGCTGGAAGAGTTGGGGGTAATGTCATCTTGAGTGATGGAGAGATATCTGTGAGAAGAAAAGAATTTGATATTCTAGTGCTCTCTTAATTCAAAACTGAGTAACAAATGAGAATTTCTGCCTCTCATAGCTGCAATGTACCAGCTGAACAGCAGGATTTTTGAAAGTCAGTTTTCTGTTCTCTCCTAAAAATTTATTACCACACTAAGCCTCTTCTTAGGAATTAAGAATACAGTACTGCATAACATATTTTAAAGTTGCACTGACTTGAAAACAAAGTTTGGCTTTCATATTATTATTTATTTCTAACATAGGACAAAATATTTTTAGCATAGGACAAAAATGATTGGTTGATATTAGCTAGTTAGCATTACTTACAATTTTGCTTGGCTATTGGACCATTTTGGATGGACTGGACTGAACACAGGGACAAGGAAGATATAGATACGCTAATAAGAATTAAATAGTAGGATCCAGTTTGATTTTTATCACATAGGACATATTAAATAACACACCACAACACACACAGTAACAAATACAGCACCCTTTGTCCAACAAGCTCTATGGCCATACTACAAACCTCTGTGTCTGTCTGAGCAAAACATTAGAAGGTCTGGTACCCTGGATCTAAAGCCAAACATTACCAGCGCCTTGACAAGTATCTAATCAAATTATGGGTCATTATTATTATTCTCTGAGTTAGAACAAATAGATAGCAGCATAGATTTCCTGGATGATTTTTTATGTGTGTGAAGATTTGCATGGAGATATTCCAAGATGACAGTTTCTAGTTCAATCACAGGTGAGCCTCCTAGTAACCAGTGTTTCATATTTTGCTTTGTGCCATCTCTTCATGTACTACTATTAAAAATTAGATTGTGGTCCCTAGTTCCTTCACAGAAACTTTGAAAACCTCAGAAAGATGGTATTCTATCAAGCTATATTGTGTAGATTTCCTTTTTTTTTTTCCTGATTTCCAGGAGCTCACCGGTGGAAAGGATACAGTCCTATAGATTTTTTTTGGAGTTAGTCTCATGTTTTTGCTTGGATTGTAGTTCCTCTGCTACTACCTCTGACTTGCCTCTTCCCTCTGCCTCTTATGGACTTGGTTGGTCTTTCTTACCTCTTCATTCTCATACAGATTGTCTACCCATTGTCTTAGTCAGTTCTGCACAAATTTTGTATAATGCCCCAAAATATTTACCTTGGTCAAAAATATATGGCAAAGACTCCTACAATGGAGGAACAGCCTCCTACTGTGCTTTCTGAGCCATTTTCATCTCTAATCTCTCTGAGAATGGGCTAGGTCTTCATTTTCTTTATCACTTGAGAAGAGAATCATTTTTTCTCCCCTCTCACTTAAGCAAGTGCTTCTAGCCATCTTGCCTACTGTCTGCTTGCATGCATCTCTGGGGGTAAAAACATATCTACAAGTTCTCCTCTAAGTCAGATTAGAATCAATTTGCTGCAGAACCTTCTAGCTATTGGTAGAAAGAGAGCTAGTCACCAGGGAATGTATATAGTGTAAATGTATCTGTCCTCCATCTAGTCCCATCAATATTTGCCTGAAGCATCTGGTACTGGGAATGGCATTGTTGGCCATGTTGGCCAAGAAAGGTTATCTACCTATTACTAGTACTTAACAGTGTGATTTGCCTTGCTGTTAGATGCAGGGAGTATTTTTTTAAACTGTTTTACTATTTTGGACTTCTAAATAATCTTTCTCTGTACACATAATTCCATGGTTTTCCACTTTTTTTTTTTTTTTCATTTTATTTATTTATCCATTAGTTTTTAGAAATACTTCTCTTTGAAGTACTAATTATATTCATTACTCTTTGTGATTCTCTTTTTTCTTTGGCCATATTCAAAGTAAGTGCTTAACAGTCATGGATTTATAGGTTACCATTATTTTCCAACTCAAAAATTAAATGACCTTTATTTCTCATGATGATGGACAAAACACCTGCAATTAAAATTGCAGAATAGCAGTAGCAATGTTTTTAAAAAACACTAATGATGTTTTGTTGGTAGATATTTTAAAACTCTTTCCTAATCATCCTCTTTTTTCCTAGTACTCCTCTTTGTACAACTCAGTTTCCATTCTTGTTTTGGCCAAGTGCCAAACAGCAAAGACAGTAGCAGTTTCTCTTTGATCGTTACTTTTCAGTTCTGTTGACTGTTAATATTACTGTATCAAAGTGCACGTAGCAATCACAGTAAATTCTGCTAATTTTAGTTGAAAATGTATACTTTGGGAGGGCTGTTGTATTGGGTTTACATTACAAGGTTTTGGTAGTGGAGGGCTGCAGGGGTGGCCTCTGTGAGAAGAATCCATAAGCTGCACCATGTTAGATAAGGGCCAGTTTCATCTGGCTCCAAAAGGGACCTGCTGCTGGCCAGAGATGAGCCTATAAGAGATGATGCCGTTTGCACCTCTGTGAGAGCAGATTTAAGAAAGGAGAAAAACCTGCTGCACAACAGCACCTGGGATAGTGAGGAGTGAGAACCAGCCCTGCAGACCCCAAGGTCAGTGCAGAAGGCGGGCAGGAGGTGCTCCAGGCACAGAGCAGAAGTTCCCCTATGGCCTGTGGAGAGAACCCGGGTGAAGAAGGCTGTCCCCCTGCAGCGCACTGGTCCCACATGGAGCAGATCTCCACGCTGCAGCCCATGCAGGATCCCATGGTGGAGCAGATGGATGTGGCCTGAAGGAACATGCAACCTATAGAGAATCCCTGACAAAGCAGACTTTAGGCCAGATCTGTGGCCCATGGACAGAAGCCCACATAAGAGCAGGGGAGCTGCCACCCATGGGAGACCCATCTTGGAGCAGTTTTCTCCTGATGCATGGACTCCATTGTACAGATCCATATTGGAGCAGTTCTTGAAGAGCTGTTGCCTGTGGGAAACCCCTGCAGGACTGGTTTGGGAAGGATGACATCCTGTGGGAAGGACACCACACTGGAGCAGGGGCAGAGAGAAGCCATGAAGGAGTGGTGGAGACAAAGTGTTAAGGACTGACTGCAGCCCTCATTTTCCATCCTGCAGAGCTGCTTGGGAGGAGGAGTTGAAGAGGATGGATGAGGAGAATGTGCTTTCAGATTTCTGTTACTGCTATAGGCTGTTAGTAATAGGTAATAAATTACATTAATCTGCCTATGCTGAGTCTATTTTGCCCGTGACAATAATTGCTGAGTGATCTCCCTGTCCTTATCTCAACCCCTGGGGAATTTTCATCATATTTTCTCCCCACTTCCTTTTGAGGAGGGGAAGTGAATGAGTGGTTGTGGTGGAGCTCAGCTGCCCAGCTAGGTGAAACCACCTCAGCTGTTCAACAAAATTATCAACTCTGGGGCATGGCATACTTTCAGTGGTGCCTACATCTCCTATACTTGGCAAAAAAGTCCAGGATAACACCAGGTGAAATTGTAAGAGTAACAGGGTTGGCGATGACCATCAACTGAATTAAACACTAAGGAGCTACTGTAACGTTTGAACCAGACGTCATCTTGAGAAGAAGTACAGTAGAAGAGCAGCCTGGAGATTTGTAGCAGGCAGGAGAAGAGGAAAGCAGGGCAGCAACAGCACTGGCATGTCCCTGACAGATGTGGCTCTGTAGCACCAAGGGCTCTGCCTGGGCTGGGAAGCATGTACTCCCTGCCCACTCATGGAAGAAGGTATGGAAATGTGTATATGTATTAGCATTTTGTAGTATTGTGGTGTATCAGCATTGCTGATGTTGATTCTAGACTGGCAGTTAATTATGTGTCTTTAATAAATCAATAAACCACTTTGATTCTGATTTGATTGAAACTATATGAACTGAGCAGATATTCCCAACAGCACATGCTAAACACATGAAGAATATTCAGTCAGTGTATATCCAAACTCTAACCAAAATGAGTATGTTTAAGCAAATTATTTTTGGATTTTAATTAAGACACACTGGAAAATCTAAATGCAAGAGAATGTATTTATGGGTCTGGGCATCCAATTAGAAGTTATTGAGCTATTAGTTGCTTAGCCCATTAGCTAAGCAACTGAGCATTGGCAACTTTAAATATATCTGTTTTGCCACTCGAACAATTTAAAGTCAAATCACAAATTTAAATGCAACATATATTCATTTTTTTATAATTAATATTTCTTTATAATGATATTCATATTTTTACATTAAAAAGACATTTTACTGATTCATGATGATGCAATAAATTAACGAAAAAAAGCATGTAGTGCAAAGAAGTGTTCCACTACATGTTGACAATTAATGATCATTAAACTAATAATCAATGTTCAATTAACCACAAGAACAAACATTTAAAATTGGAGTTTATGTGTATAAACATATAATCAATTCATCTATAAAAAAAATCTTCGTAAGAAATGTTATACAGAAAGGAGTATATATCCTCTGGTATAGTCTGCTCAAGGCAGACAACCTTGAACTCCCCAGTTTCCCAGCTCACATCTGAGGACTGACAAAACTACTAACTTTGCCTCTCTCACCAAGGTCTGTTTTGTGAGGCCTCATATATGACTCTTCATCATGATCTGTAGAGAGATGGTTTCAAAAACTTTATCACTGGTGCATGTTTTTTTTTTTTTTTTTTTTTTTTTTTTTTCTTTCCCCTGAGGGTACTTTCCATTGTTGGAAAAGACCAACACTGTGCAGTACAGTTTTTAGACAAGAACTTTTATGATAAGAAGTGAAAAATGCTGGGCTCTTTCCAGTACTGTACTGAAGACAGGAACAATTAGGATTATTTTAGCTAAAATCTATTTATAAGTCTTTCTTCTTTAAAAAATCTATGTAACTAATCTTTTAAACTTAAAAACTGTAATCTGGAGATGGGTTCTTACACCCTGGAAGTTTGAATATATGAAAAATGTGAATTATCAAGTGTACCACTATTGTGAAAGATAGTAGCACAGTGATAAAAGCTCTTGCAGAAATCACTTGCTGGATAATAGTAACCAAAAATGTCTTTAAAAGGCAACAACGCCTGCTGAAATTTGTCAATGAAATGTGAACTTCAGTGTTACACTAAGAATGCAAACACATTTAGCTTTTACAGTAGTTGAATAATTACACAAAGTAACTCTTAAGCAGAGAGTTCATTACCATATCCCACTAAAAATTAAGTTTGGAAATGTATTTATTATTTCTACTTTTGAGATGTTGCAACAGTAATGTTTATGGATACATCTATGTCTTACCATTTGACAAAGAATAATTGAAAACTACTTTTCTGAAAACTGTTTTCCAAGCACTTTCACAAATGTAATGATAAATTTGTCTAGTAGATCAAATATATGTATGGATCCCTATCTTATCCAAAACTATGGTCAATGTTAACCTATCCTAGGATGAATAAAAGAATTGTGCAAACATATGCTGAAGTACTTCACTATTACTATTATGTAATAGTACTTCACTATTATTGTTATGGCCACTCTCCATCATCTCTGATTGTGGAGGTCATGGAGAACTGGAGGACTGAGGACTTGAAGAAAGCCAATGTCACACCAGTTTTCAAAAGGGCAAAAAGAGGACCCAGGCAACTACAAGCCAGTCAGCCTCACCTTCATCCCTGGAAAGGCGATGGAACAACTAATCTTGGAGATCATCTCCAAGCATATGGAGGAAAAGAAGCTGATCAGGAGTAGTCAGTATGGATTCACCAAGGGGAAATCACGCTTAACTAATCTGATAGCCTTCTATGATGGGATGACTAGAGGGTAGAGCAATGGATATGGTCTACCTTGACTTCAGCAAGGCTTTTGACACTGTCTCCCATAACATCCTCATAGATAAACTAAGGAAGTGTGGGCTAGATGAGTGGACAATGAGATGAATTGATAAGTGGCTGGATGGCAAAACTCAGAGGGTTATGCTCAGTGGTGTGGAGTCTAGTTGGAGGCTGGTTGTTAGTTGTGTCCCCCAGGGGTCGGCGCTGTGTCCAATCTTGGTCAACTTTTCTATCAATAATGATGGAAAAAAAAGCACCCTCTGCAAGTCTGCTGGTGACACAGAGCTGGGAGGAGTGGCTGATACACCAGAGTGCTGTGCTGCCATTCATAGGGACCTTGACAGGCTGGAGAGATGGGCCAAGAGGAACCTCATGAAGTTCAACAAATGCAAGTGCACAGTCCTGCATAAGGAGGAATAACCCCAACCACCAGTACAGGCTGGGGGTTGACCTGCAGAGCAGCTCTGCAGAGAGGGACCTGAGAGTAGTCCTGGTGTACAGCAGGCTGACCATGAGTCAGCAATGCATCCTTGCGGTCAAGAAGGCCAACGGTATCCTGGGCTGCATTCGGAAGACTGTTGCCAGCAGGTCAAGGGAGGTGATCCTTCCCCTCTACTCAGCCCTGGTGAGGCCACACCTGGAGTACTGTGTCCAGTTCTGGGCTCCCCACTGCAAGAGGGACATAGAACTGCTGGAGACAGCCCAGAGGAAGGCTACAAAGATGATTACAGGACTGGAGTACCTGTCATACAAGGATAGGTTGAGAGAACTGAGCCTGTTTAGCCTGGAAAACAGAAGACTGATGGGAGACATCATCAATGTACATAAATATACATGCATAAAGGGAAGGTGTCAAGAGGATGGGACCAGTTTCTTTTCAGTTGTGCCCAGCAACAGGGTGAGAGGAAAGGTACATAAACTGAAACACAGGAGGTTCTGGTGAGAGGCAAGGGACATAAACTGAAGCACAGGAGGTTCTGGTTGAATATGAGAGAGTCTACTTTATGGTAAGGGTGACAGAGCACTAGAACAAGTTGCCCAGAGAAGTTGTGGAGTCTCGTTCTCTGGAGATATTCAAAACCCACTTGGATGCTATCCTGTGCAATGCACGCTATGTGATCCTGCTCAGCAGGGGCTGGACTAGATTATCTTCAGAGGTCCCTTCCAACCTCAGCCATTCTGTGATTCTGTGAATCCTGTGAATCCTTGAACCTCAAGCGGCTTGCAGCTTTGTGTTTTATTGGGCAGAGGATGGTACTATAATTTCTTTTTCCAGGTCTTTTTCCATAAACTTTTGAATTACTTTTGTATCTTCAGAGTTCTGTGGCAATGAGTTTCACAGCTTATTGTAGTATGAAGTATCCCTTTTGTATTTGTTTTAAACTGTGGCTCCAGATAATTTATTTGATATTTCTAGACTTACTGGTAGGAAGACAGTCCCATGTCCTTAACATTTATTGATTTATTTATTATTTCTGTGATTATATTTGCAAGTGTCCATTTCCTGGACAATGAATTCTTTAACAGGATGAGAAATCTCGGTCTTCCAAAGTAAATGGTCCTCCATAACTTTCAGGATTCCCATCATGTTTCTTTGTACTGCATTATAGACAACAGTACCTCAAATGGTCATCGGAATCTAGTGGAAAAGAAAATCGTTAGCTTTACTGGAGTCAAGCTGTTTTTACTCTTCCATTCACAAACCTTTTTATATAATCTGTCCTGGTTTTGGCTAATATAAATTTAATTTTCTTTAAAGTAGCTGGCATGGTGTTGCGTTTTAGAATTAATATGAAAATAATGTTGATAGCACAACAGTGTATTGCTGAACAGTGCTTACACAGTGTCAAGGTCTTTTCTGTTTCTCATGCTGCCCTGCTAGTGAGGAGGCTGAGGGTGCACAAGGGACACAACCAGGACAGCTGACCCCAACTGACTGACGAGATATTCCATCCCATATGACATCAAGCTCAACAATAAAACTGGGGGGGAGGTGAGCTGAGTGGGCTGCCCTTGTTCAAGGACTAGCTGAATATCAGATGTCTGGTAGTGAGCAATTGTATTCTGCATCACTCTTTTTTTTTTTTTTTTTTTTTTTTTCAGGATGGGGAGTGTTGGTTTGTTGCTTGGTTGGTTGCTTGATTGATTTCCCCTTTATATATTATTAAACTATCCTTATCTCAGACCATGACTTCTTGCATGTTCTTCCCCCAGTTTTCTCCTGCACCCCACTGGGGTGATGGGGTGAGGAAAGAGCTGTTTGCCAGATTAAATAACATTATTATCACAGAAAGAAATTAACTTGGTTTGAGGTGTGAAGAAAAAGAGTGAAAAGGTGCTCCCTCCAGAGAACCTCCAAAGAAGAGGTTCCCCAGCACCCTATAGATAAGACCTTGGTAATGAATGTTGTGCTTCTGCAGCCCATGGTATACCACATTGGAGCAGACATCTACACTGCAGCAGGTAGTAATGCCCTAAAGAATGCCGTAACCCATGAATAGCCCACTCATAGCAGCCTTCTCTCAGGAACTGCAGCCGATGGAGAGGAGCCCACAGTAGAGCAGGTCTGCAGGGAACTGAAACCTGTAGTGGACCTGCAGCAGTCTGTTCCTGAAGAGCTGCACCATTTGGAAAAGACCCATACTGGAGCAGTTCTTGAAGAACTTCAGACTGTGGGAAAGACCCATGTTGGAGCAGTGCATGAAGGACTGAATCCTGTTCGAACAACCCCCATTGAAGCAGGGAAAAAGTTTGAGGAGGAAGAAGAGGCAGAGATGAAGTGTTATGAACTGATTATAACACTCATTACCCACCCCTGTGCCACTTGGTGGGGAGGAGATAGAAGGAGCTAGGAAGAAGGCATTTATCATTCTATTTTTTTGAGTACTCTATTTTTAATTGTTAGTAGATTGAACTAATCTTCCCCAAGTCAAGTCTGTTTTGCCTTTGACAATAATTAGTAAACAATCTCCCTGTCCTTATGCCCATGTTTTTTTTTTTTCTCCCCCTGTTTTGCTGAGGAGGGAGAGTGAGAAAGCAGTTTAGTGGGTGCCTAGCACCCAGCTAAGTTAACCCACCACACCTCAGGAAAAAAAAAAAAAAAAAAAAAAAAAAAAAAAAGTTGTTTGTGAGCAGAAAATTTCAATTAAATTATGCAGTTAACGTAGGAAGTCTCTGCTGAGCTCCTCCAGGTTTTCCACCTTTAATGAACCTGGCATATTTGGACAGAATTTCCAAAATGCCACTCAAGCTCCTTCAAAAGGACTTTCAAGACGCATAATTCAGAAACTTTATAATCAGTTTCCTACTATGTAGATTTGTACCTTATCTGTATACAATTCTGTGTATTAATTCATGATCACTGTTTTCAGAACATTTTTTGAGAGAATGTGTGTATTTTTCTTTATACATACATATATATATTTCCATATACAAGTATGTATTAATAACACCCACTGTTACTAACTCTGGAAAAAAAAAAGAAAAGACAGATTCTCCTCTGCAGGGCAATCATTTGCACTTCTCAAACATAATATTCCAACTTTTCTCTGCTCTCAGCATTGTTATAATTTGAATGGTCGTTCTATTTCTTTGGGAACAGAACTTTTCTGCATGTATACTAATAAGTCAGATTCTGGTTGTGGCTTCATTCCTGAGAAGGGTGTGCCATGGCTGTTACGAGGTCCTATGACTTGCTTTAACCATGTACCTTATAACAGAATATAATAATGTCAGCTGAGGTAGGGAACAAAAATCTCTTTCTTTTCAACCAGTTTTATTTATTTATTTTATTTTATTTTATTTTATTTTATTTTATTTTATTTTATTTTATTTTATTTTATTTTAGTACTAGAAATTGATGTCCTTTAACGAGGTAGAGAAGGTCATTGAGCTAATTTATTTTAATTTTCATCCCTTCTTCAGAGGAAAATTCTTCTTAAGTGTGTATAAGAGTAAGCAAAAAGAACCCAATAAGAGATTTTTTTTTCCTATTAGCTGCAATAAACTGCTTTCCCAGACCTTGCTCTGAATTTGTTTGTCAGACAAAAAGGAAATCCATTCTTTCTCTCTACTTTTTTTCAGAGGTAATATGATATAGGAATACTACACTAGTACAGAAAGGCTATCTCAGTCCAGTTTGTTTCCTAAAAACACTTGAAGTTCGAAGTATTATCTGGTTAGTAGTGGAGAATATAATTTTCTCTTAAATTGTCAAACTTCTCATGTATTTATTGTTATTGGCTCTCACACATTGGTTGATCTAAGTTGTGAATATATGGTGGAATAATAATCATATTGAAAAAAAAAAAAAGACAATAATCATATTCCACTGTGAATAAGTTCTGCAGAAGAAACCTGTGGTTAACATTAGAAATTATCTCCCAAAAAGGGAAAAAGTGAAGCAAAATATCTACCTACTATGAAGTACTTGTTAATCACTTAAGCACCATCGTATTTCCCTTATAATGACATATTTAGTAGGTTATCAGTTTGAATGATTCAGTGTTATTAAACTTGGAATTTGGATCTGTAGTGAAAAAAAGAGAAGAAAGTTGCTTGAGTTGTCCCACACTTTACCCCTTTCCCTGCTAGCTATGGATGGTGTACTTTAATTTTTCATATTAAAACCTGGCTTTCTACCTATGTCGTTTAGAATTTGGTCATTGACCTCAGTGTAAAAAAGATTGACAATCATGTGTTCTGCTAGTACAACGAAAACAAGAAGAGAAAACATATATCTATGGTATCAGGAATTTGTTGAGTACATTCATCCATTTGCTATTTAAGAGGAAAGCTCTTAATTGTTCTTTTAATTACTTTTCTCTCATTACACTTAATTAAAACACTTGCATGATATCAAGATATTTTTTTGAATGGTCTACATACAGTTGTAGCTTATTTCTTGCCAAAGATAATTTTCATTTCACTGTAATTTCTACACCAATTTACTCTATTCTAGCAATATTTTTTTTTGTATTTTAAGCAAATGGAAAAAAAAAAAAAAAAAAAAGATAAATTCTAAATACTAAAGTTTCTTCTCATAAAACAAAGGTATTCATTCCATAATGAAATGGATGGTGCACGTAAACATTTTTAAACAGAAATAGTTTGCAGGTGCCAGATATTAATTTTGCCTTAAAAGATAATTAAGAGTCACAAGAACAGCTGGTTAGGAATAATGAAAAATTTCTAAAGCAAGGATCCATTGATCCTCTAGACCTCACTAATTAAATGTCTTCATTTCTAATCACTGAATATTTTAAAAGGCTGAGGTCAGTAAAAGAGGGGTAAAAATCTAGAGTTATATACACAAGCAGCGTGATATATGTAATGAACAGAAAGATCAACTAAACCAAGCTCAGTAAGTAAACTAGTAACTGAAGTATGAGTAGGATAATTATATAGAACAGGTATTATATACATCATTGGGACATTTAAAAAGATTGTTGTAACATTTTTACTCTTTTATTTTTTTATTTTTTGTCATGGTAAGACATAGTGATAAACACTATTAAATCAGAAGGATCAGACCAAAATTCCTGGTGAATGGCAACTGAGCAGTATTTCCTGAAGCTGATAAAACAAAAACAAGAAAAAAAATCTTTGTTCTAATTAAATTTAATGCAGGTAGCTTCAAATCAAGGAATTGTAGTTGTTAATGAGTTGTTAATAAGGGATTTATCTATTGGTTACAGAGTATAAGGTTACAAAAATGGAATTTAGGCTACAAAACTAATTTTTTGGGAAAAAAAAAAAGTGGAAAATATGAGTTATGCTATCAAAAAGTGTATAAAATAGTTATTTCTCATTTAAAAGATGGAAACACTATATGTGTGTGTGTCATATATGTGTGTGTGTGTGTTTAAAATTCACAGCCACAATAAAGTTACATTTTTACCTGAGACTTAAAAACAATGCTTTAGAATAGTGATTGATAAAATATTAGTTCCAGGAAAAATAAATATATTTTATAAATAAAGATGTCTAAAACGTATTTCTGAAGATACAAGAACTTAGTCTTCAAAATACAAAACCAAATACCCTTATACCCCAAAGTTGCTAACAACATATAACAAGTGCACTCATATCTGAAGCATGTACAACATCTGTAATGATTTGGACAACTGGAATTACGAAAAAAGAAGCAGAAGTATAATGTTCACTTAAAAGTGTTTTCTTTTTTTTTTAATTTATTTTATTTTAATTATTTATATTGCAGATGTGTAACTGCAATAAAATGTCTTTTAAATTCCAAGTACAATTAGTTCTTGTTATAGGGAATAATTAATTCTCGTGCATTTTGTAGAATAGTTTTATTTTGAGCTGTAAGCGGTTACCTGAAAATAAATATATATATTCTGTTTTGTATGTATTCATTTGAAGATAAACATTTTCAAAAGACAAAGTGGTTGGAAAGCTGCCTGGCAGAGAAGGACCTGGGAGTATTGGTTGATAGTTGGCTGAATATGAGTCAGCAGTGTGCTCAGGTGGCCAAGAAGGCCAACAGCATCCTAGCTTGTATAAGAAGCAGTGTGGCCAGCAGGTCTAGGGAAGTGATTATCCCCCTGTACTCAGCTCTGGTGAGGCTGCACCTTGAGTACTGTGTTCAGTTTTGGGCCCCTCACTACAAGAAAGACATCGAGGTGCTTGAGTGATTCCAGAGAAGGGCGATGAAGCTGGTGAGGGGTCTGGAGAACAAGTCCTACAAGGAGCAGCTGAGGGAGCTGGGATTGTTCAGCCTGGAGAAAAGGAGGCTCAGGGGCGACCTTATTGCTCTCTACAGGTACCTTAAAGGAGGCTGTAGTGAGGTGGGGGTTGGTCTGTTCTCCCACGTGCCTGGTGACAGGATGAAGGGGGAATGGGCTAAAGTTGCACCAGGGGAGTTTTAGGTTGGATGTTAGGAAGAACTTCTTTACTGAGAGGGGTGTTAGACATTGGAACAGGCTGCCTAGGGAAGTGGTGGAGTCACCATCCCTGGAAGTCTTTAAAAGATGTAGAGCTTAGGGATATGGTTTAGTGGGGGGACTGTTAGTGTTAGGTCAGAGGTTGGACTCGATGATCTTGAGGTCTCTTCCAACCTAGAAATTCTGTGATTCTGTGAAAGCAAATCTAATATGCATTATATATATAGTATATATTAAATATAGTAAGCACACATTAAATGTATGTATTTATTACAAATACTTATTTAATTTTATATTCAAGATGTAGCAATATAAAAACTTTTGTAGTTTAGTGGGATTTTTTTTCATGAACCTGCTTTTATTTGATCCTAAAAAACTTATAATCATTCAATCTGTATTTTAGGAAAAACAAACAAACAAACAAGACAGTATTAGAAAAAGTTAATGGTTAGTTAGTTCTTTTATGAACTTCAATGCTTGTGAATATGAAGGGTTGAAAATATTGAATAGAGTGAGCCAAGTCCTTAGTGTTTCATAATTTACTACCAACAAGTCATCTGTTATTTCTGTTGTCTATAAACTCTGGAGCAACAATAATGGCTACTTTAGAACTACTGTAGTGCCATACTGAGTTTTGAGTTCTGCTTTCTACTATTTTTATATGCTCTTCAACACCATTTTGAATAACTGCTTTCTGTACTGTGCATTTTGTTTTTGTTTTTATTGAGAATTGTTTCTTACAGGAAAAGATCAGTTACTTATGAGTAACTGTCACTCAGGTAGTCTTACATTCATTGACCCTATCCAACATGCATGAACAAATTCACTCTCTTCTGGGTGATGAACTGGCTCGATGGTAGAACCCAAAGGGGTGTAGTGAATGGGACTACATCTGGATGGTCATTAGAGGTGAAGTGCTTAGTTCTAGGGGCCAATCCTTTTCAACATTTTTATCAGGACTGGAGTGCATCCTTAGCAAGTTTGCTGACAATACTAAACTGGAAGGTGCTGCCAACTCCTTGTAGGGACAAGAGGCCTTGGAGAAGGATGTAGATAGATTGGAGCACTGGGCAATCAGCAACGGGATGAAGTTCAACCTAGGAAAATGCCAGGTTCTGCACCTGGGATGGAGTAATGCTAGACATAGGTACACATTGGGAGGTGAGTGGCTGGAGAACAGCTCAGCAGAAAGGGACCTGGGGGTGCTGGTCAACAGCAGTCTCAATATGATCCAACATTTTGCCCTGGCTGCCATAGTTGGACATCACTGATACCTGCTGGGGTAAATGATCCCTGATAGTTTTCTATTCTCTGGTGGTGCTGGGAAGACACCTTTCAAAGGCAGCTACATGTAGCAGCAACCTTTTCATATTTGTCTGCCACTATATATTAGACAGCAGAACAGATACTTGTAAACAACAGTAGTAACTTCTCTATCTTAATCTCATTACTGAGGTTGCTCAGTTTTAACATTCATACTCAATGATACTTGATAATCACATAGACTGGGACCTACGCTGACCCACTTGAAGAAGCATGAATGTCTTCCTATTCTAAAAATGAAGTCTTAGATGTTATCAGCACAAATTACATTACACCCTCATTGATCTTGCTTTCAAAGCTTTCATTTGCAGGGGAATTGAGGCAGAAGCATGTTTCTTCCTTGCTCTCTTTTAAAAATCACTAACATGGGAGCACAGTTGTGCACAAAGATTAGAACAACACAGTTACAGTAAGATAAGAACAAAATCTTTGCTGAAAAATAGGTCCTAAATGAACTGTTGTTTCTAAAGCAGCACCTACCGCTACATGGTAGCAAATTGTTTAATTGGCAATGATATTCCACCCCACTCCCTCTTCTCAGCTTATTAACACCACAGGATTTGTTTATTATTTTGTGCATACTCTCTTACCTTGCAGTTCTACTAATTATGCTCCTATCAATGTGGTTATTTTCCTGTGTGTTGAGCAATATGAATAAACTGTCAGAAAGCTAAATTTGGAAGTTGTATGTTTGCAAAAAGGTTCTTAAAGAAAAGCTTAAAGGTGGGTGGTTCTTGGACAAAAGCTTTTGCCTCCAATAATACTATCTTCTAACAAAAATATCATTAACAGAGAACTCAATTCAAGAACAAGACAAACAAACACAAAATCCAGAGAAAGAGAACGAATCAAGAAAAAGAATACTGAAATTTCTAAATAGCCATGAAAAGATTTCTGTTTAAATAAATAAATAAATAAAATAAATAAATGATTCTTAAAACAAATATTGGCAACAGGAAAAATTTCGATTAATTGTTAATTCATGATGAAGTTAGATGTATATATTTGGATAAAAATATGAGAATATATTTTATTATTTAATTAGTAGAATTTAAAAGGTATTTTATTCTTTAAATAATATACATTGAAATGTCTAGGAATCTTTTTTTCCTGACACTCTCAAGGGATATATGATCTGTCATTTCACAAATACTTAGTTATAGGAAAAAAAAAAAAAAAAAAGTAGATTAAAATGTACCAGCTAAAAATTCTGTGTAGTCTGGTCATAAAAGCATTGTAATTGTATTTGTAAGAGACTATATATGTCTTTAGTTTAATTTGTTTTTTTTTTTCTTTTTTTTTTTTACAAAGAAGCATGTGAGTTTTGTATACAGCTAAACAGACAGAAAAGCACAACAGAAGAATGTAAGTCAAAACTTCAGAAACCTGTTAGTAAGTTGGATGTGTATATCTGTATATGAATACTGACTACATATATTGGACCTTCTTAGTTAACATGATTAAATAATGAGATTTTCTAAACTGATTTTCACCTGAGTAAATCTGAGTAAATCTCAGATTCTTATTTCCCTAGAAGTTAGACCATGTTCTTGGTTTGAACATAATGTCCTATCTTGTGCCATACTTGTTTTCCATAGAATGCAAGGGCATAGAGTGAGGGAGCCCAGTATAGACCCAATATAGAGTCTTGTGCAGTTAAAAAAAAAAAAAAAAAGTCTTATAAAAAAAAGTCTTATAAAGTTTGTGCAAGTATTGAGTTAGTTATGGATAGGATTTGCATTTAAAACCATACCTTAAAAAGCTCTCTAATGCTTTTTAGCACTCAGTGTAGATGTTAGCACTATAACAGACTACTCAAAACTTCTCAAAATCAGGAGGACTAGTTCTACAGTCTTACCATTATTAGATAGAAGTGCTTTCCAGAAGTTTCTTGCTACCTTTATTTATTTTTATTTAATTTGATTTCAGTATTTGATAATTAGATGTGGAGAGAACTTGAAGTAATCCCACTGTTGACATTCCACATTAATTTGTCAAAATCAAACAGGTCTCTTGACTTTTGTGAGCATTCTTTTGTGAATATTGTGCATTTTATTATTTCTGTTATGTGAGGAAATGGTACCAGAAAATAGAACTTTTCGATGTCACCAAGATTTAGTTCCTCTTTCAAGCCCTTTAAGCCTTTAAACCTTTAAGAGGTGTTTTGTTTCACTGTTAAACTCTTTGTGTATTTTCTAGAATGAATGAAGCACTTCATACTTTTAGGAGAAGAAAATTTTACTGCTGTTGATCTCTCTTTCAAGTTTTACTTGATCAAACCAAAATTTGTATGATTTTCTTAAAAATTCTTTTCCATAATACTTTTTTTTTTTTTTTTTTTTTTTTTTGAAAACCAACACTATCAAAAGAATCAGAATCAGAAAGGAGTGTTTTTATCTACAGAGGCATAGACAGCTTGAGGAATCTTCACAGGAACTTGGAAACCTCCCAAAGAATTTCAGGGAAAAGAACTATGTGTTCACTAGGTTCTCCAGCTGAGAATTTCATTCTCCTGTATTAGATACTTAATTTTTGAGTTGCTTAAATGAAGTAAAAGGTATCAGTGTAATCTTAACCATAACCCTAGCTCATTATGAATAGACTGGTACTTCCAGATTAAAAGTCATATTCTTGAATACACTTGAAGATAACACTTTATCATAATTTCTTAGCTTACTACCGAATGTCAACATCTCAGACAGGAGATATCTATGAAGATTTCAGTAATTTCTGTTGCCAGATTTATGTATTCCTTTTTTTAGACTTGACTCTGACTCTGTTAAAGGGAGCTGACTGGTCCATGACAATCATTTTTAAGTTCAGTATCTGTAAATATTCACCCCTGTGTGTTTGTGGCAGTCACAGTACCCCTTGAATCAATCTTAATGTTGTTGAGAGTGGGTTCATTTTTATTTTTTTTAACTTGACATCCATCTCTTTATTTATTTATATGTCAAAGACTAGAATGTGAGAATTTCAGTGTATTTAAGAAATATTTGGTTATTCAGTAATATTTACAGACCTAAAATTGGTAGAGTTTCTCAGAGCTGGAAAATTAAATATGTATGTTTTTATTATTTAAATTTGACTGAATTTTTAAAATATTTATTTTATATGTACATTTATATTAGTACCAACATATAAATATATTTATATATTGTAGCATTTAAATAGTACTATGAAAGTACCATATGAAAACATGTAGGCGTATACATTTTTTAACACAAAACCAAAAATATTACTGCATTTCAGAATTGTGGAAACTGACAATCAAAATGTTTAACAACAGTAAAGATGATTGAAACAAATGTACGGTACCTCCATCTGGAGCAAGCAAAACTGACACCTGCAATCAGTTATGGTATATCAATTACAATCATAGAATCATAGAATCACTAAACTTGGAAAAGACCTCCAAGATCATCTGGTCCAACCATCACCCTATCACCAATATCACCCACTAAACCCTAAGCACCATGGACCTTAAACACCCCCAGGGACAGTGACTCCACCACATCCCTGGGAAACCGGTTCCAATGCCTGACTATTCTTTCTGAAAAGAAACGTCTCCTGATTTCAAACCTATACCTCCCCTGGCACAACTTGAGACCATTCCCTCTAATCCTATCACTAGTTATCTCCAAGAAGAGGTCATCCCCGAGCTTCCCACAGCTTCCTTTCAGGTAGTTGTAGGGAGCAGTAAAGTCTCCCCTGAGTTCTCCAGATTAAACAACCACACTTCCCTCATAGGACTTGTGGTCCAAGCCCTTCACCAGCTTCACAGCCCTTCTCTGGACATGTTCCAAGGCCTTGATATCTTTCTTGTACTGAGGGGCCCCAAACTGAACACAGTACTCAAGGTGTGACCTCACCAGAGCTGAGTACAAGGGAACAATCACCTGCTGGCTACACTGTTCCTGATACAAGCCAGGATGCCGTTGGCCTTTTTGGCCACCTGGGCACACTGCTGACTCATGTTCATGTAAACATCAGTCAGCACCCCCAGATCCTTTTCCTTTGCACACCTTTCCAGCCACTCTGCCACAAGCATGTAGTGCTGCATGGGGTTCTGTTGTGATGCAGACGGTTGCAGGTATTAACACATTCTTGTTTTTTCTCTGGAAAGAAACTTAGTGGGGCTGTGGCTCTCTAAGTACAGAGGTGCCTACATTTAGTTCATTCTTAGGCAAACATACCTTTTTCTCTTTGGCATATTTTTTTTCCTTAAGCTTCTTTCATGTGCTGTTCAGACACTTCCACTTCTGCGACCACATGTGAGAATGGTGAACCAAATCGTGTTTACTTGTAGATATCACAGGATAAAAAAAGGAGAAAAAAAATTGCAGTAGGATTTTTCATCTGGATGATCTTCCCAGGCTCGTTCATAACATCACCACAGAAATAGCAATATGTCCATATGTGAACCAAAATTTATTTTGTGTTTTGTGTCAAAATCAAGTTTACTGAAATACCCTCCAGATAAGAGCCAGGAAGAATGCTTGACGTCTTGTCAAACATCTGATACCCTGTCAGATCATCAGTGAAAAGCTATCAGAAATACATTTAGGGACCATCAGCTTTAATTGTGTTCCAACTGCTTGTCCATCCATATGGGACAATGATCTTTTCTCCTCAGGTAAGCATGAAGGAAACACCTATGTAAAAAAAAAGTTGCAAGCAGACAAAAATATCTATTTCAGAAAAATCTCCTTGCAGTTTGGTAGGGAATATCACCATAAATAAAAAGGGCTTTGAGTAAGAGACAGCAAGGGCAATACTTTTCAGGCCATGAAGACTCTTTTTATTCGTAAGTGGAAAGACCACATTAGGCAAAGTGTCTCATAGAACTATTGATTTTCATAGAAATAAAGTCTCAATGTTTGGGCTAATTTAGTACTACAGGCTTTTGAAGAATTCTTAAGAATTCTGTTTTTCTTTTCTCAGTGTGTCTGATGGAACTGTATTAAGAGGACAGGTATCATAGAATCAATGGCTTAGGTTGGAAGGAACTTTAAAGATCATCTAGGTCTGTCCACACCCTCCTACTCCTCCCCCCTCCCAACAATGTGCAAGGACACTTCCCACTACACCAGCTTGCTCAGAGTCTCATCCAGCCTTGTCTTGAAGACTTCTAGGGATGAGGCACCCACAATGTCTCTGGGCCACCTGTTCCAGTGCCTCATCACCCTCTGAGTGAATTTCCTAACCTCTAATCTAAATCTCCCCTCTTTTAGTTTAAAACCATTCTCCCTTGTCCTGTCATTATCTGCTTGAGCAAAATGTTGCTCTCCAACTTTTTTCATTAGCCCCCTTTAAGCACTGAAAGGTTTCAATGAGGTCCCCCAAGAGCCTATGCTTCTTCAGGCTAAACATCCACAGCTCTTTGACATGAGCCAGCAACACACATGTGCAAACCCAGGAGGCCAACTGCATCCTTGCATCAAAAACATTCAATACATAAAGAGAGGAGTAGCCAGCAGGTCGAGGGAGGTGATTCTACCCTGCCCTTGTTGAGGCCCCACTTGGAGTATTGCATCTAGGTCTGGGGCTGAACTTGCAGATTGTAATGTTTTGTTTGTAAACTCATGTCAAAATTTTTGTCCAACAAACCCGCCAAGTTCTTCTCTGCAGGGCTGCCTTCAGTGAGTTCTCCATCCAGTTTTTACTCATGTATGGGACTGACCTGGCACTGGTGCAGCACCTTGCACTTAGACTTGCTGAATCTCATTATTTTTTTTTAGCAATGTGAGTCTCCCACATTTCAGAGGCATCTATCTGAGAAGAGACCTGAACTTAAAATTTAGAGCTAGAAACACTGATGAAATGCTTCACATACTTGGCTTCAAATCATCACTTTGAGGTATGGTAGTACCTGCACAGCCAGACCTTGGCTCACATGGTCTGGTCATGGTACAGCTCACTGATCCCAAGATATTCTGTTTCTTCAAATACAGAGGAGGTTAAAGAGGAGTTAATAAAGAGTTACAAAACATAACAATATGCAAGTTCATCAATATCACAATTAAGAGTAAGACTAGATGAGGGCTTCTATTAGCCAGCAACACTCAGACTTATTAAATCTTTAATTTTTATCAATTATAGTGACATATATTGACAATGTATACAGATTTCAGCAAGGAATTATATTTTTCAGTGAAAAAGTCTGTTTTCTTCCAGGAATACCACGTGCATTCTGATTAAAAGAAAGACATTACCCAGTCAGTTCAGGATAGTCAGTTCAGGCCTGTCTAAGAGCAACGTTGGGACCCTGAACATCAGAAGAGTCAGCTTCCGGATGTTCAAAGAATTTGTGGATGAGATCCCATGGGACACAGTCCTTAGGGACAAAGACTCTTATCAGAGCTGGCAACTCTAAGAATATTTTCCTAAGAGCACAAGAACTCTCTATTCCCATATGGAATAAATCAAGCAGGGAAGGTAGCAAACTGGCATAGTTGAATAAGGATCTGCTGCTCAAACTTAGTCAAAAGAACAAAATGTACAGACAGGGGAAACAGGGTCATGTGCCCTGGGAAAAGTACAGGAATGCTGTCTGGATGTGCTGGGATGGGATCAGGAAAGCCAAGGCAGAACTAAACTTGGTGAGGGATGCAAAGAATAACAAGAAGGAGATCTACAGGTACATTATCCACAAAAGAATGACTAAGATAGTCAGCATTTGTCCTGGACAAATGACCAGATGGAGAACTGGTAACAACAAATGTGGAGAAGGCAGAGGTACGTTTGCCTTGGTCTTCAATGGTGGTCAAGCTTCCCTGAATCCCTAGGCAAGGCTGGAGGAGCAGAGTCCCTCCCACTGTAAGAGAGGACCTCCTGATGCAACTTAACAACTACAAGTCTATAGGCCCTGATGTCATGCATCCCAAGGTCTTGAGGGAACTGGCTGATGTAGCCAAGCCACTCTCCATCATATTTGAAAAATCGTGGCAGTCAGGTGATAGGAAGAGTGGAAACATGCCTCACATTTTTAAAAAGGGTTGAAAGGGGAACCTGGAGAACTACAGACTGGGGAGCCTCACCTCTGTGCCTGGCAAGATCATGGGACAGATCCTCCTGGAGGCCATGCTAAGACACATGCAGGAGAAGGAGGTGATCTGTGACAGCCAGCATGGCTTCACCAAGGGCAAATCATGCCTGACCAATCTGGTGGGCTTCTATGATGGAATAACTGCATCAGTCGACTAATGTCATCTCCTAGGAATTCTGTAAAGCCTTTGACACAGTCCCATGTGACATCCTCTTCCGAGCTCAGGTTAATCTCTCAACTCCACCCACCATGGTGGCATCTTCCAAATTCCAACTCAGAGGTCAGCTCGTCTCAGGGATAACTGTAACTTCTACTCCAGTATCAATCAAAAAGGGGACACTAATGGTGCTGTCGTTTAAGGTATCATAAAGGGAACAGATCCCCCACACCACTGGCGGGTTATCACACTTTATTGCCAGGGCCACCCTGGCGTCTCGCACCTGGAGGGTGGTCCTTGCTGTCCTGAGATAAGGACAGGTTCGGCTGGACCGTTGGTTGAGCCATAAAATTGGTCGCCTCTTGAGGGTGCAGTGGGTTTGGGGGCACTGCGCCCCATCCGGGGTTGGCATAGTTGGACCGCCTCATGTCCCAAGTGGGAGAGGGCTGTGCACGGCCCAGTTGCCCTCTTCCCCTCCCGTTTCCCTGGGTTTTAGATCTGCATTCCTTGGCGAAGTGCCCTTTCTTTCCACAGGCCCAACACGGTCCTCTGGGTCGGTTTTGGCATGGGGGGAGCGCTGTTGGCAGACCCCCCAACTGAGGGCAATTTGCCATGACGTGGCCTGCCTGGCCACATTTAAAACACGCCATCATGTTAACTATTGCGGTGCGAACAGCTACCTGGATCGGGGTTAGGTGCTCTTCTTTTGTGACATGTTTAATCATGTCCACGATGCTAGACCCCGCCGGCAGTGATCGCAAGATTTCTTTGGTTGCTGAATTACACTGCTGGTGTAGGCATTCTGCTATGACTGGGCCTTTTGCCTCCACAGGCAGTGACGAAGAGTCGACCGCTGCCTGGAGACGATCTACAAATTGTGTAAAGCTCTCATTTTCACTTTGTTTTATTGTTGACCATGGCGATGGTTTGGCAATAACTCTAGAGGCTGTACGAATAGCTTCTCTGGCCGCATAAGTAGTTGTCATAACCTCATGGGCACGCAGGCCCTGGGCTTGCACCTGGGGGGTGATCATTGTTGGGTCTGTACCCATTAGCCGCTGCAGGCTAGAGCCATATAGTGGGTGATCCACCCCAGTTACTTGGGCCAGCTGTCTCGTACAGTTGTCCTCCTGTTCTTGTTTAAAAACGATCATCCCTGCCCCGTCAAAGATCAGTCTACAAGTTTGTTTTATATCAAAAGGGAGCATATTGTCTCCCCCAAAAATACCATCTATGAGGGTGGAGACCATTGCAGAATTAAGCCCTTTATCCGCGATGGCTTTAACAATCGCTTGTACATCCTTAGGGTTTATTGGTGAGTGGAAGCTCTTTCCCCCGTCCGTCACCCAGACTGGGAACGCTAGCGTGGCCGATGGGGCCCAGTCGGTGCACGCAATCTTAATTTTCCTCCAATTCATGAGAGGAATTTCTCCCCCTCGCGGTTCTGCTTTATTTCAGATGGGGATATTTTTGCTTTTGACTCTATCTGTCCCCATTTCCTCCTCCTCCTCCAAATTTGAATCAGTATCTGATCCGGAGTTGGAGCTCGACTGACTAGTCACCTCTGAGTTCCAGTACTCTCCTGTCGAGTTCTGGCCCCGCCCACCACCCTTGCAGGCAGGCCGTTCTCTCCCTTGTGGCTCGCCCCGCCTTCTGCTCGGTGAGATGTTTGCCCCACAACAGCATTTTTTCGGATGGACGTTTCGATTGGCTCTCTGCCCCTCTCTCGCGCTTCTACCTCCTTCCCGGTTGCCCCCACAACCCTTCTCTTTCTCGTTCTCCTCCTTCCATTTGCATGTGTTAGTTAAACCTAGCACTTCTTCCCCGCTCCCGCCAGAGACATCTTCACCCCACCCTTCGTCTTCTAGTTTGGTGCCGTACTGGGGAGCATATGGCGGTGGTCTCTCCCAGATTTCCTCAGAATCTGGTTCCCCACTGGCACCCCTGGCTTCCTCAGCTAACCCACCCCATAGCTTCTGTAATTTTGATACGACCTTCACAAGGGTTTCCATCTTCCTTGTTGGTCCGGGAGCGTCCTCCCCGCCGTGCTAGTCCTGCCGCTCCGGCCACCGTTCACCCAAATCCATGAGTTTTCCCGTGTTTTGGCACCACTTGTTGCCTTCAGGGGGCAGTGGCGACCTGGTTCAGGAGCGGCATGGCGACCAACCCCAGGCCGCTCGGTCCATTGGCTCACAGACACCAATGTGGTGGATGGCAAATGGCGTTTATTGTCAAGTCACATGGTGTTATATAGCCGAGGTGCACAACATCACTTCCGCTTGCTTACGTCACAGACCATGCATTACTGCCCATCAAGGGAGGGGCTCCACCTTTCCGTACAGTGCAATATCTTCCGGCTGCCAGACCCTAACTACCCACACTCAGATCGGAAAAAGTTTTTACTTCTGAAGAATAAACAATAAATGGGCATTAGTCTCCAAATTATTTTTTTTTAAACTCTGTCGCATAGCTGTCAGTGTTCTTTGAACAAAGGGAATTCTGTGAGTTTGATTTCAAAAGAAGCCAGAGAAATGAAATCTCAAAGTTATGATCAAATAACTTTTTTAAAAAATATAATAATTTAATTAAATATAATAATAACTTTTTTTTTTTTTAAAAAAAAAAGGAGGGGTGGGGGAAAGAGTGCATGTGAAGAATCTTTATGAGAATCTAGATATTTTTCTTAGGAGGTTGTCATAAAATTGGTACTCTGAATTGTTAGAAAATCTGTAATGTTGTTTAACAGTTAGAATAGAAGATTTGAATATATCTCCTACAGGAAAAATATCCATCTTTTCACCAAAAAATGGATTACTAAATTTAGGGAAACGTCCTGAGAGCAATTCCCAGTGGTCTTTAAGCTTGTTTTCTTCTTTAAATTGCAACAAATTAACCATGTAGAATACCTAATTCGATGGTTGGTTGACTTTCCTTTTGGGGGCTGGAACTCAGCTTTAACTACGAAGTTATGAAAATTCAAATATTTTAACAGCAGTAGAAGGTGTACTTATTTGTTAATATTTTCCCTTTTATATTTAATGTATGATGAAACAGAACACATTTTAAGGAAAATAATATTAATATTAAAAACTGTAAGAAGAATAAATAAAACCACTGCTTCTAAATATTTAATCACTGAATATTATTGAAATGAAAATAATTTCATACCTAAGGAGCCCTACAGCTGGGACACTTCACATCTTATTTATATTCATAGTGACTTAAGAGTTTAATTAGGAGCAAGGACAAAAAATCCCTGCAACTGTTATATATATATTCTTATTTAGAGACTTTATTCTCTCTTGCTTAAGTACCTTTCATATTTTGTGCTAATACATGTAGTTGATTGGACATATAGCTGACTATTAAACCACTAAAAGTGAACAACATTGACGTCCATATAACTGAAGTCACAAAAACTACATTAGAATAAGCAAAGATAAAAATGGGTGTTTGAAAACACGATCAACCAGCTGACAGAATACCTGTCTTTATCACAGAAGGATCTTAAAAAACATCAAAAAAATAGAAACTCCAAAAGGCTACTACAAACAATCTGTTTAAAAAATTCTGAAGGAGAAAGACAAAGATGTCCTTCTTCATTTATTTTTTTTTTTTTAAACAAAAATCTAGAGCCTGTACTGTGATTTTTTTTTCCATTTCTCATCAATGGTTTTATCTTATCTGCCATACATATCAGAAAATTTTATGTACTTTATAAAGATTTCTGGAAAAAAAAAAAAAGTGGGTGTCATATTTCAACTTTGATCTGATTTAACATGATACCAATAAAATATGGGACATATCACATTAAGTTTTTGCTATTTTTAAAATAAATTAAATCAACTAGTTAAATTGACTTTTTGGGATAAGAATAATTGTACTATTATCTAATTGTGTCTTTGCAGGTGAGGAGGATACTACTCTGTAGAATTACAAATGAGAATTTTCTCTTATATATAAATTTAATAAATATTTTCAAATATTTCATTCAAATAGTTCATTGAAAATAGTCACATCTAATAATTCACAAGTAATGACATGTTCCACATTTGAAATCTGTAAATGAAGGTATCATTTATGTTTCTTAAATGATAGATATCAGGACACCTGCTTTATGGACAATAATTTCTAATTTAAAACTTGCTTCTGATGTTGAAAAATCAATACAGTGAAAAATCCTCCAAAGTCAAAGAATTTGAGCAGATCATTTTCTTTTTTTCAAAAAGAAAAAAGAAAAAAAGAAAAGAAAAAAAAAAAAAAAGCTAATATATTTGGTGGACAGAACAAAAATCTGTTCTTGAAACTAAAATTCCAAAGGAGACCTTGAAGTCACTGCGCCTGGGTGTAATAGCTTCCCAGCAGAAACACAAAGTGGAACTTGCTCAGCTAGAACAGCAGATAACAGCTTGAAAGAGACCTTACAGATGCCACTAAACTTTATAGTCAACAAGATTGAATCTGTTTTTGTTATGAGAATGAACAAAACAGCAGTCTCTTTAAAAATCACATTGCAAATGTGATTTGCTCCAGTGCAGTGCAGGAGCTTGGAATGCACTACTTCATACATATTTCTAATGAATTCTAGAGAAAAAAATACTTTTTGTGATAGCAATGAGGTCAAAATGCATGTTGATAAAAATAAAATAATCACAGTAATATGACTTCTGTTATGTTTGGAGGTAGTTTTATATTTGCTAGTTTTAACTGCAAATCTCATTTATACTCATTTTCAATATCTGAAATCTATCTTTTTGAACTTTTTCTTGGGATAAATGGTGCATAGGCTAAGGGGGTTTACTTACTCTTTTTACCTTGCTCTGTGAGTGTTCCTGCACAAAAAATATTCATAAAGTTAAAATGTTGTTTGTTTGTTTTTATTATTATTATTATTTTTTTTATTGATTGTCTAATGTCCACATTACTAAACTACACAATGACCAAAAATAATTTATCCTTGTTTGGGAACTTCGTTAAATACATCATTGCAATTAGAAATAATGTTTAAGAGACTCTGTTTCTCTATTATTATTTTTTATTAGTGTAATGAAAATAAAAAATAGAAAGAAAAACTCCCCATTTTCTATTTGGTTTACAGAACGTTGTACAATATATATTAAACTGTGTACAGACAGCTTAAAAATCAGACAATGAAGAAAATGTGTTGATTGCTTAAATTCTAGAACTTATTTTTTTCTAAGAAAAAAAAAAAGAACCCCTCCAACAATCTCATTCTTGTAATTAGAACCTTTTTGTTATTTACTGAATAAACAGAATGAAATTGAAACATATTAGTGTAGCAGGATATTATATGCTGTCTATTAAGTTTTACACACCTGAAAAAATATGTTAATACAAATAATTGTTGTCATGTTAACATTGCAGGTTTCAAGCTGTCTGAAACAATTTTACATTCTCAGTAAAGAATGTTTAACATTTGAACCAAAAACAGTACAGCACGAATAATTAAAGGCTTAAGTTAAATACATAGACAGTCATTTAAATTTAGATCTGCAATAACATTTACTATTATTCTCTAAGGCTTTGACTGTGCTTGACAGAAACAAAGTACTCTGGGATTAATTTCAAGAAATGGTGCCAACTGTGTGCAATTTGCTGTAATTAAGACATGAAAGAGTACTAAATATTCAGATTAAAAGAAGCATGATGGAGCATGATAGAGAATCAAGGTGTGGCATCAAGCCAATAAAGCACAGTTACTCATGAATTTACTCAATAGCGATTGATATGAAACATATCTATAAATTTGCAAGACATGGTTAAGTACTGTGTATATAAAAATTAAAACTGTAGCATAGTATTTTAAGGGAAAGGGCTCTTCTAAATACAAAGTTGTATGTAACATCTTCAATAAAATAGAGTCTATGTATTAT
Source organism: Aythya ferina (assembly GCF_964211825.1). Classification (NCBI taxonomy): domain Eukaryota; kingdom Metazoa; phylum Chordata; class Aves; order Anseriformes; family Anatidae; genus Aythya; species Aythya ferina. The sequence goes on from NC_140297.1 coordinate 129,839,221, forward strand.
ATATAGACTCCATATATAAAATAGAGTCTGTATACCTCTATATAGAGAGTCTTCAATAAAATAGAGTCTACATGTTGTTCTTTTACATAGAGAAGAGGTGAGGGGGGAAAAATATAATGTAGTATTTTTTTTCCTATGTTTTTTGGATATCCTTATGGTCATATTAACCTGCCGCATTTTCCTGAGTGCCGAAGTTCTGTAGCAGTTGTCACCAAGAGGTTAAATACCCCCCTACTTTAAAAAAAAAAAAAAAAATTATTATTATTATTTTATTCATCAAACTTTTTTTTTTTTTTTTTTCTTTTTTAAGGAAAATCATTCATTTAGATCAAACCATATTTCCCACTTTTCTCTCATAATTACATGGGATATTTCTTCTTGCCTTTGAACTTATAAGTATTGATTAATGATGTATTTACTGTAATACTGAATCTTTTCTTCAACAGACTTTTCTAAATTAAAGTCCTTGTAACTTTTTGGTCCTAGAGGAGATGTGGGTACTTGACCCAGTTGCTAATGAGGTGCTGTATAATCTCACATACCCCATAGCTCAAAATAGCAGGATGCAGTATAAAAAGCACATCATAAAAGGCACTATTGGAATGCTTTTTGTCTTCACAGGCAATACGCAAAAGAGATGACCTTCTGAGAAAGTCGGAAGGTGATTTCCTGCAGGCAAGGAAAGGTATCAAAGTAAAAGTGGCTGAGGTGGAGCACCTTGACAGTGTGGTCAAGAAACTGAAAGCCAGTATCCAGGACACACAGAAAGAAAGGAATCAGACGGAAACAGAAACCGCCATACTGAGAACTGAGATTCAGCAGCTAAATCGGGAACTGCAGGGTGTGCATAAGCAGTGCAGAAAGACAGGTAATAATGTACAAAAATAGTAATATTACGGAAATGTGAATTTGGCACAGTCTAATGGAACAGAATTTTCAATCACATGGACATATGATTGTTGTAATCAAATGACTATAAAGGGTTCCCTGTACTGCTTTAGGGTAAATTTACAGCTATAGACTATGTCTTCATCAAAACTAAATAAACACAACTGATTTCTTCTATTTCTGCTCTCTTATCTTTGTATTAACTTGATAAAACAACTATTTCTGTCTCAAAACACCTGCTCATTCACTGGCAATACAAGGTATGATTTGAACTTAACAAATTTGATATAATTGCTAATATTTAGGTGACTTTTTAAACTGATATGATTAATCCCCACTGTAGAGAAGGTAACAGCTTTAGCAGTAACACACTAATGAATATTATATATATATATATATATATATATTTTTGAGAGAGAGAGAATAATATCCACAAAAGCAAAATAAGATGCAAGAAAAAAAAGCAATCATTTGATTATGGAAAAAAATGCTTTAAATCATTTTTTCATTGGTAATTTTGGTTTTTACACTTAACATCTGTGTTAGAACTAGTTTTCAAAATAAGCAAATGCAATGAGGAAATCACTATATTAATATTTTGAAGTCATGGTATAGTAGAGTTTGAAATATACTACTTTTATCAAATAAATTATTAATGAAGTCATTTGGAACATAATAGACAGCCTGTGTCAACCCCTTAATTTTCTCTTCCACTATTCACAACATTGCCAGATACGTGTTTCTGGATAAAACCCCCTAGAGGTCTGCTGCAAATTCTTTTTCAATACAACCAGATCATTGCAGATAATTGTATTACACAGGGTATTGATCCAAAATCGTTGTGCACCGGAAACATCTGAAAAAACATGATTATAGCTTTCTGTTTATTGTTCGTACATCATATAAGCAGGCTTTTGTGTGAATCACCTGTAAGAAAGGCAAGGTGGAAACATCAGAGAAATTACCTCTTTACAAGAATCTATTGATCACTTTAAATCAAAGAAGTATGTTTGACATAAGATTACCTGCCAGTTTGAACATTAGGTACACTATGTTATAGCCTGGGGCAGTTGTAAGTCTGACAAAGGGATTGTAAATAAAGCATGCAGCTGCTAGCGCCTCTGGCTTGGGATCAACCAAGGCTCAAGTCCAAGGCATAGGTAAACTTAAAATAATTTAACCCTTTTTTACCAGGACACTGTGAATTAACACAGACTATTAAAAACAGTGACTAAGTGACTTTTTGCACGTTTAAATTGATATGCTATTTGCACATACTAATATACATTGTTGGATCCATTTGCAAATCAAAAGCAGTATAAATAAAATAGATTTAGAATGTACTTTGGTCTCCAGAAAACAGACAACACCTCTAAATGAATTCTAAGAACTTTAAAAACATTTTTAAGTATCCATTTATGGATAATACCGAGAATGTTATTTCAGATAAATTTGACAGTGACTTAATAAGTTCTGAAATTTGAATACATTTCATACAAAGGATTATCTTTTACATAAATAAATCAACAGCTGAAAAACTTTAAAGGGAAAAGGTAGGTATTACATGTAAAATATTTACCATTCTTTTGATTTCAAACTCAGATTGAATACTAGGAGCCCACAGATAATTAACTGTACTCAAATAAGGAGTCAAGTTTTTTCAGTGAGACCATCTACCTCAGGAAATTTGCATACAAATGTATGACAGAAATGAGTCCAAAAAGCCCTGACAGATACAGTTTTGTTTTATATTATATTTCTTTTTGAATCATGGCAGTTTAGGCTTATTTACACCAAAACTATTATTGCTTAAAAACTCATTTTTATACATGAACAAAAACTTGTAATAAGTTTTTCTATTAGACTACATTGTTATTTCAGCATTTGTTGGCATTACTAAACATTTAACTCATTAGTTAACAGACATTCAGATGTGCTTGAAATTCAGTAAAGATGAGCTGTGGGTCATATGTGTCACTTGTTAAACAATTAGCTGTTCTTCTCAGTTGTGTACTTTCCTTAGGCACAAATTTAGGTAATTTGTATACAGTACTTTTTATTTATTTATTTATTTATTTATTTTAGCTTACAGAAATGGTTACTATTGTCTTGTTTTGTAATATTTGAGGTTTTGTTATGGTCATAGAGAACAAAGCATTTTTTTTTTTTTGATATATATATATAGAAATAAATTGTTCTGGATGATCTAGGTTTGTAAAGATAGATATGATAGCTGTTCTTGTGTACAAGGTGAACATTGTTGGACATTAAAGACAATAAATGCAAAATCATTTAAACAGAAAACAAATGTTATTCTTTAAAGTATTCTATCCATCTAAGCCTGGAAAACATTTTTTTTCTTGACTTCATTGAAGCCTAGTGTACTTACCACTCTTTAATATCATATTACAACACATTAAAACCAAGCTTTTTTTTTTTTTTTTTAATTTATTTATGATCATGTGAACTCCACTTGTATGGTACTTACTACTTTGCGATCACTAAAAGCTTCTTCATTTTTTTTTTTTTTTTAATTTTCTCTTGTCAAATTTCAAAATAATTTTATTACCTACTGATGTGAATGCTTCCTATAACATGTCTGTTGTGAAGTACTTGTTTAATGATCAGTTCAACTCCAATATATCCAATATTAAAACTGGTACCTAAATGTGTGAATGTACCTGAAGCTGTATATTTACAGAACAAAAACAAATACGTGTGTACGCATACACCCATACCTCCCCACAAACTCATACATGCATATACTAAGGGTCAAATATTTAACTTAAAACCTATGTATATACATCTTTTAGGAAAATGGTCAACAAAGAACAAAGGAAAAATGTCTTTGTCTTAAATCACTTATTTTTCTGAGAGAGCTGGCAGCGTACAGCTATCTGGCTTCTTTTGGTCTAAGGAAAGATTGCCATCTATTGGATGACCTTGGAAACGAATGGGTTTTTACTATGTATGTAATCTGTAATTCAAAAAATAAAAAAATAAAATAAAATAAAAAAATAATAAAACACACACACAAAGAAAAGTACCATAATGAAATTGAAGACTTTGAACTTAAATAGTATGAACAGTATGATCATGAAACAGTAGAACAACTGCTATCTTCTCAAAACTGAGATTTTAAATTCCAGAATAATTTATATTATATGAAAGCAATAGCTATTTGCTTTAGAATGAACTAAATACTGAATGTCTGTATATACAGTAATATTTGGTAGCAGTTTAAATGTTTTGCAGAATACTGAATCCAAGTTTCTTTATTTAACTTTACTGAAATATAAGGAAAGAGTTTTAAACCAGGTTTTAATATATTTGTAGCATATATTCCTCTCAAGATTTGGGAACAGAATGATGCTCTTCTACTGCAAACAACATTTGTCCAGCTTTCACAGACTGTTGCACTGCATTACATTTAAAACAAAGATATCGCTTGGCTTGGGTTTAAAATGTAATGCTTTTTTTTTTTTTTTTTTTTTTTTTTCATATATATCTTTCAGCCCAAGAACTTGCCAGTCAAGATGAAAAACTTCTTCTAATGGAATCCAGCTTGAAAGCAACTCAACAGCAGCTAAGTGAGCAAATAGCAGAAACAGTTCACCAAGAACAGAACAGTAGAAAATCACAGACAGAGCTGAAGACCCTGAGAGAACATATTATAACATCTGAAGAAGAAATTAGTGATTACAAGTGAGTTATTGCTTTTTCAGTATTTGATAAGCAGAAGACATAAAGTAAACAGTAAATCCTTTTAATAATATACTGTGTTAAACACTTTTTCAGGTAAGATGTAATATAAATATGTTCTATAACTATTGAATAAAATTTTAAATCTAAAGGGTTAAAATATGTTTTAAAATATATTGTGCACTTAAAAATTGAATTTAAAAATATTGTTGTTAGTAGTCTTTTTAAATTTTGAAATGAAAAAGATTCTGTGGTGTTGAAGCAGAATAATATGTATAATTATTACCTATATATTGATTGTATTCTCATCTTCCTCTTTTTAGAGAGCAAAGTTTACTTGTGGGCCTTACTGTCCTTATATATTTTTAAATGAAGCTGTCTCTAAGCAAGACAGTGTCAAATTTAAGGAAATTTGGTAACAGCAAGGTACCTATGAGGTTGCTAAAAAATAAAATAAATAAATAAATAAAATACATACTGTACTTTAGAAAAGTTTACATTGAAAAAAATACCTCTGTTCTTCTCAGAATAATTTAATATCTATAAGTTTAAATGCTAACTCTCAAGATTTAATTAAAAAGTACTAATCTTCAATAACTATTAGTTATAAATTATCACGATTTTAAATATATTTTTGTATTGAGCCACAAACTGATTAATTATTCAATTTTTTCATGATTTAGAGTATGGTAAAAATGATTCACTTCTGTTGATTTTTGCCTTATTGTATGCAAACTGTTACTCTATCCTTACAAATGTCATATTAAAAAAAATACTAAATCTATAAACAAAATCTCAAGCTGTTTTTTAATATCACAGAACACAGATGAATACTTTATACAAGACAGTTTGACTGAAAAAGTCTGTTCATTCAGTGGTACATTGAACATTCAAAGCTAAATATTTTATCTCAGATTTGTGGCATGCATCAAAGATTGCCTCAGCAAATCTCCTCTGGTTTGCTAGGTTTAGATGCAATAAACATAATATGTCTAAAATCACAATATGACAATGTTGTAGTTTTTACACTCAGTGTAAATGACTTTCAGACTGAAGCTTCACCCTTTCTGTAGTCAAAAGGTTAAAGTCAATTTTATTTGCAGAGGACTGGGAAAAGGTCCATAAAAAAAACAAAAACAAAAACAAAAACATTGTCTTCAGTAATGTGTCTTCATTTCTTTAAATAAAATAGCTTGGTGGTTTTCAACCTCCAGTTATATCTCTAAAGACATTACTACTACTTCTCTAGGGAGACTAGTGACACTGATTTGCTTTCCTAACCTAGCTTGACTCTTTTTCTATAGTAGGTTTTCTTAACCATTTCAAGCGACTCCTCAGTTGCCAAAATATCATGTTATGCAAATTCCTGTGGATACTTATTTGAAAATAAAAAGGTTAAAAACTTCTAGGACTACTGGTTGTAACTTACTGTGAGATAGTGGTGGTGGTGGTGTTGGGGGCAGGGAGGGGAGAATTGAAAATTCCAGCTGTATCTGATCAATCGTATGATGAAATACATTTGAGGGAGAAGGAATCTTGCAAAAGTTGAATGAAATGAGTCTCTCTGTTGTTGAACTAGAAATTCAAATGGTAAACATTAGAAGACTTTGTGAGATACTTTTGTTTTTACATTTTTACAGTATACATTGTGTGAAAAAATCAAAACTTGAATGAATCTATTAACATAAAAAAAATATTAACTAAACTACCCTTTTCTATTTTATTTTATATATTAGTTCAGTGACTTCAGAAGTTTGTTATTTTAGTACAGGAACATACTGACCTTTGAGCAATGGGAGTTTGTTGATAGCTGTATAGATTATTAAAATATTTTATTGACATTGGTTAAGTTTTAACTTTAAATTTGTAATACTTGAATGTTAAGAGTACTATGACATTACTGCAGGATCATAGAGAAGTATTTGTCAAATCAGGAAAACTAACGCTGTAGATTTAAAACAACAGTTTTAACTAAGTTGAGCTAATAAAGCTAAACTCTTTAAACTAAATAAAATATAGATTTTAGAAGTTGAAGTCTTCCTTTAAAATAACATTTTACTGTATACCTGAAAACAAATGTTGTGCCAGTCAGTATCTCCTGTGCTCAGTTCCTTGGGAGACAGAAAGAACAATGGATCTCTGTCCCCTGGGTCTTCTGGGACAGGGAATGTCATAAAGGTTATGTTCAGTCACTATGAAGGGTACAGCACATGTTGTAAATCAGGATCCCTTTGGTGCTGACTTCTTCGGAGTCATACAGTCCTGGACTTTACCTACTGCCCTACTTAGTGATTCTGGCAAATGCAGCTGGTATCAAGGTGAGAGCATAGGACCTTACAACAAAAAATACAGTGCAGCATAAATTGATGGGTTTAAACTGCACAGAGAACTAAGATTCTGTTATAGCTGTTGTGGGGCCTTTAAGAGGAAAAGTCCATTTCTGCCATTTCTGCGTGTTTTTATTTCTTTATTATGAAATCGTATATTAAAACTTATTTCTCCTGGAAGTGGTAAAAAGGGAAGGGATTGAAGAACATTTAAAAATAATAAAAGGAGCATTATTTTCATTAGATACAAAAATAAAAATAATTAGTTTTAAAATAGAATAAAAATATTTCCTGCTAACTTCACAAGATGCCAAAAATGCATGCATTCCAGGTGGAAACAGCTAAATGTTTTAAGTAGTCACAAGATCTGTTCACTGTATACTGATTCTGGAAGAAATAAACTTAAAGTAACACCTGCCCCACCCCCCCACCTCCAATATAAGCCTGTTACACTTGAAAGATTTGTTCGGAATGTCCAGTGGGAACCTGGAAATCGTAATAATTTGTAGTATCGATTGTGTGAAGCTATGCAGCTGGGGCCTCTGGTGAATAGACAGGAATAGACATTTTATTGATTAACTTTTACAGTCATATTTTCAAGACTCTGCTGCAACATAATTTTCACTTCCCAGCTTTGTGCTGCTGCATCATGAAACTTGAATTCTTCTCTCTTAACATTTACCCACCTGAGGGAAACAGTATGGACTTGTCTCTTTTAAGCTGTGCTCTGCAGAAATGCATAATACTTGGTGCAATGAATTCTTCAGAATTTTCCCTCTGCTGTCACAATAAAATGAAAAATCTTCAGAAGTGATGTTAGTAAGTATTACATAAGTTGAACCTTTCATCCACAATAGATCATATACTACTGTGTAATACCTTATAGTAATTTTTATCCACTTTTGCTTTTTTTAAAAATTTTTATTTATATTTATATTTATTTTTATTTTCTAAGTGGCTAAGATCATTGCAAAAGCAACCTTTGCTCCTTACACCACCAAATTCCAGAAGTGTTTAACGGAATTAGTCCCATAATAATATAGGTGATTATAGTAGTCAGTGGAATTTTTAAAGAAAAAGAATAAATGGTTCCCTGAAAAACTGAAGTGAACTATGAATAAGAAAATACTCACTTTTAGGAGTGACATCATGCATTTACTAAAATTCCTTGTAAGAATACCAAAAGGGGAGTATTTGAATTTTTATCATTTAAAAATATAAAAGTATATGTACTGAAGTCTAAAGTAGGTGAATCTTAGGAAGTGTTACTTTGTATTTCTGAAGTTACTCATTTCCAGAAAAGAAAGAAGTGGCATTATGCCATTTTGCAAAGAACTGTTGCATTTTTTTCCCCAGCATGTGTTTGCTTTCTAAATTATATGCCTAAAACATTACACTTTCATGCACATACACAATTACTAGGAAAAATCCCTGTCTGTTTTTTGTACTTTACTTGGTTACTTTCACTTGGGTCATGTTTGTAAACTAAGTTTAATAATAGCTTTCACAAAATAGGATGAATATTCACATGTGTTGCAATTAATGCTAATATGATTTAGACCTCTGTCATGCCATTTTTTTTTTCTGAAATTTAATTTTTAATGTATTCTAAGTATACAAATATTTAAGATATTTGTGGTCACTTTTCCTTTTATCCTCCCCCTCTCATCAGAGACATCCCACTGTGCTCCACTGCATGGAGCTACCACTAAGGTGGAAATGCTCCCAGGCATTACTAAAGGTTCAGCTTGTTTACCAGAAAGGAATAATTCCTATTTTCACTTAAAAATTCAGAAAAAAATGTGAACAACTTTAAGGTAAGAAAACAGCATTAAAGAAAGAGGGAGAACAGGAGCTACTGAAGGCCCTAATGCCTATTGGACCTGGAGAAATGTCGAAACAGAAACAGTCTCAGTCAGATGAAGAACTAGAAAAATTGTAAAAAGTAGGTAAGATCCTTTTTATGCAAGGAAAGACTTTATTATCTAGGAAATTGAGAAAAGTATCACATCGTACATCCTAAAGGCTTCCTAGGCCTCAGTCTTTCAAGCATTTATGAATGTCAACAGTTTCGTGAAACCAATTACCTTATATACATGTCAAAGTCTGTTCACAGGTTTGCAAGACTGAAGATGAAAACTGTCTTAATATAAGTATTGTTCATGATTTTATTTGGTAGTTGTGATGCTTTATTACAGATGTTAGGTAGTGAATCATAATTATAGGAAGTAGGTGAAGTGCCTGATTATGTTAATTTAGATAAATTTAAAAGAAATTCAAATGAATGTGATTTGTGTGTGTGTGCACATGCATGTGATTTACTTAAAGAAGGGTGAAATAGTATTCTTTTTTTCTAAACATGTGTGGATATGTTTAAATGAGATTAAAGTAGTAATTGAGTAAGTTTTTTATGTTCTAGGTAGATAATCCTCTAAGTGTTCAAGACTCCATTAATAGCATGGTAACTTCATTGCTTGATTTAATGTTTAGTTTCCTATTTCTTTTCTATTTTGAAATATCAAAGTTAAGACTTCTTACAGTTATCAGAAAATATTTTCATTATTAATTAAGAAAATTAAATTTTAAAATTTGCAAGAAGTTAAATTTGAAATATTTAAATTTTTTACTTATTTAAATTATTTACTTTATTTAAAAAAATAATCTATATATAGCAAAATGTTCCCCATGAAGTGCAATTATTTAGACTGCACAAATTCAGGACTAGTTCTATTTCTCAAATTTAACCATAGAATTCTAGGTTTTACTGAGAGATAACTGAAGGCCAAGTGGATCCATTGCTTTAGTTGTTTATCTCAGAGAGAACTGAAAATCTGAGCAATTTTAATTAGCTTCTATTATTTAGTTTGATTTAAATGCAGAATATATAAAATCATAAACATAGAAGTATGAAGTTATAGCTAAGAAACTAAAAAAATGAAATTACTGCAAAAACGAAGTCCTGAAGTAAGTGAAAAATTGTGCTTATTGACTTTCAGAGTACCTCTGACACAAATACTTAATTAAATAAATGAAATAATAACAATAATATATCAGATGACCATCCTGGTGTAGAATATGATCCTATACATTGTGTCTTCCCAGGCAGGATAGTTACTACTGGGAAAAGCTAAACTGATGGCAACAGAAATCTACATGACAGTAAGCATTAGCAGTGGCAGGCAAAATTATTTAAGAAAAGAGAATATAAAATTAAGAAAGACAGATGGACTCATAAGAGTGAAATACAAATCAGGATTGATTTCAACATAATGTGGTAGAGGAATCCCCATTTATTGATCAACTTTAAAGCTCATGCACAGCACTTAAAAAGATAAAGTAAGCAAGGTCAGATAATCAAAGCATTTAAATAGTAAAAACAGCAACTGCCACTGTAGACTGCTAAAATAAATCCATAATACAAATTGCTTTAGCAAAAAGTGGATGAGCAGCTGATCTTCCTATTGAACTTTATACTGTTCAGTGACCACACTGGGAAAAGGATTGGGAGAAATGCCTTGAAGATCAATATTGAGTGAGATGTAGCAGGGATTCATTCTGAACATCAAAGAATTACAAGTATGAGAGTAGAGATCTTGAGGAAATGTCATCAAGAAAGGACTGTTCTTTTAAAATATCACATACATTACACAAACGTGATATTAGATCTATTATCCCTGAGCATTGAAAGCTTATTAAATTAGATATTTACTTATTGTAAAGCATGAAAATAGGAAAAAGATAACTAATAATATTACTGAAATTACTTAGAAGAATTCAATAACTTCTGTCTTAAAAAAAAAAAAAAAAAAAAGACTTTTTAATATATTAATTAAAATGGTACTCATTTGATGCTAGTACTTTCCAGCCATATGTATTTTAAGATATTTTGCTGACTAGAAATGATAAAACAGATAATTGTATTCTTTCTTTCTCTCTTCTGCATTTTCTCTTCCTATCTTTCTCTTCCCCTCTTTCTCTCTTTCGTTCTTTTTTTTTTTTTCTGTATCCTGTTGCTTTTCTGAGTTCAACGTGCAGCTGCAATTAACCTGTTTAAGAATTATTCTTCCAAATTTGTTCTAAATAACATTTTCATAGATGTTTTTAATGTTTTATAGAAAGTATAAAACATTAGAAAGAATCTATTTCAAATGGTCCAAAATTGAATTCCTACTAAACGTTTACAGGTTTTTCATTTATTTATTTATTTATTTTTAAATAAGATGTTTAAAAAAAATTATAGTTTTCATTTCTACATTAATTTTTGCAGCACTTTAAAAAGTATTTATGAGAAAGAAATACTAGATGTAGTAGTACTGTAGTAGTTTACAGTCTCATATCTGTTGTATTCTTTCACAGTTTTATTATATAATTTTGTGAGAAATATTGCACTTTCAAGGACATTTTGCCCCATTTAAATGCAGAAGCCTATTTTTTTGTTTGTTTGTTTGCTTGTTTTTGAATTTAATCTTTCCATTTCACATCCACTTCTAAAGGAAAAGTGGGGAGGAAAAGTGTTAATTTCAGAAAGTAATAACTCATCGTTTCAAGATATTTGTATTTTAAACAATAACAACAACAACAAAAAGAGTTAAAACTAGAGTATTTCAAGCATTGTTTTCTTTTTAAAGAGAGTGTTCATGCTTTATTTGAAGGCCTTATTCAGCAAACTATGTTAAGGAACTGAGTCCCAAAAGCATAAAATTTGTTCTCTGTGGTAGCTCTATGATAGCCCTTCCCATAATGAATAGTTATTTACAACTAGTACTGGTTCCATATTTGCAATAAGAATTGCTGATTACAGCAATTTCAATGGCAAATTGCAAAATAATATTCCTAGTTGTCAGAGAAAGGTCAGCTTACTTGCATTCATTAGGAACTTGGAGGGCCATACTACAAGCTTTTCTTTTGGGATGCTTACACTTATTGATTTTTATACAGCTGTAGGAAAAATTAATTACAATTATATTTCATTTACTATTGGAGGTTGTATGATAATAATTATAATAATAACAAAAAAGTTCAACATCAAAAAATCAGTCAGCAAATTATTATTTTTTTAATTAAAATTGTTAGATTTAACTTATTTAAAATAATGTGTCTTGAATGGTCTGAGGTTCTTACAGAAAGTTCTTACAGAACTTTTGTGAATAGTCATAATACTTTTATTATCATGGAGGTGTGTAAGCACTTACATTAATGTGACATAAGGTATTCACTACTTTTCTCTTTAGGAGTGATGTTTAAAAATGCTTTTAAACTCAGAAAACATTGAATCATATGCATAACTTTCCTTATGTAGGGAACTTTCTTTATATCACTTGTATAATAATTAACTCCAAAATTTGATTTAAGCAAATGAATAATCCTGGCATAATAAATTATCTTATTTGCACACTTACATTTTTTATCTAGTTCTTAAAGGCCTTTCAAGACCAAGAGCTACATAAAATAGAACGGAAATATTTTAGTCACTGTTGTCTGCTAGCTGCTTAGGTCTGAGAAATGTAAGTAATCTCTTCAAAAAGCTGAAATGGGAAAAATGCCAACAATGTGGGACCAGGAAAGGCAAATTGTCAGACTGAGACAAAACTTTGTGGAAATGGAAAGAGAAATGGAGAACTTAAGATTTACACATAGCAGTGATGCTCAGATGGTATGCATTGATGTATTTGAAATCCTGTTTGTATTATATTGAGAAATACTGTACATGATTAGTGCATATTTCTGTGAACTTTTAACACTTCAGATGGATTAGAATGTCTTATTTTGATCATATCCATATTGTTCATTGTGATAAGATTAGGTCCTGAGTCATTAAAAAATGTTTGGCTTATTTCCATTACATTCAAGCATGTTTTAAGTAGAAAAATATAGAATACAGTTTTCCATATTGTGCATATATAACACATGTTTGAGATTAATCAAACCATAGTCACCTCTAATTAACAGCAGAGAGCAATTCCAACATGGGCCAGAGCCAGATGACAAAGAAGTGAAGCACATATTTAAAAGATAATAATAACCAAAAAAAAAAAAAAAAAAAAAAAAAAGATATCCTTAAAAATACTGAAGTTTTTAAACCTGTGGTTCTGTGGGTACAATTAATAGAAACTGTCAAATAGTTCAGTTTTACCTTTTTTCTTAGTATGGACAAAAAAATCCAGAACCAAACACTTTTATAAGTAAATATATTCTTTCTACATTAACATTTTTTTCCCTTTACCCTCAGATGATTATAAACCCCTTGAAATGAAGAGCAGAGCAGTGGCACAGAGAAACAGAGATATTGTATTATGAAAATTCCACTACTGGATTCATTTTAAAACACCCTGACCACAGCCAGGATTGAAAACTTTATACTGTAAAACTTTACATAGTAAAATCATTCCTGCAAATACACTGTAGCTGATAACTTCAGGGTGTTATCTTATTGGTTCTGTGAACCAGTCATTTCTACTTTGCTTTCACTCCATCTCTTATTCTAATCATTTTATTTATTACTTTTTTTTTTTTTTTTTTTTTTGAAGTATTTTCAGTGAGTGATCTCTCCTCGGATTCAACACACCATGAGTAGCATCTTAAATTCTTGCTATATAAAAAAGTTGCTTCCTTTTTTGTGTGTGTGTGTTATACCTAGCACTACAGCATTTTCAAAAGCTTTGCATGATCTGATCACATCATGGTATATTGTGGTCTTTTGCTAGGACTACTCTGCAAGAAAACTAGAAATCAGTATCAGAACCTGCTTCCAAGCCAAGCAGATTTCAGGAGGCACCCAGGCTAAAAAGTAAAAATGGATTCACTTCTTTCTTATGAATACTTTTCAAACTGAAAAAGGATTCATGGCTTGGTATATTGTCTGATTTTAAGAGGTCAGACAATGATTTGGCAAGCAGACGCATTCTCTAATAGGGATGTAATTTTTGTTATTTTTTTGGCCACCTTGTGCCAGTCAGGCTAAGGCATACTGCAACAATATAAGTCTATCTGAAAAATTTTCTTAGCCATTATTTTTTTTTATGTACAAGCCAGGAAAAATGTAGGATAATAAATACCGATAGCAAGACACCACATATCTCCAAGACATCAGAATTTTTGAACAGAATTAATATTGAACTTTAAGGTAAATGCTCTGTTGCTCTCTTTCTGTATTCACACACATATACATACACATAGGTTTGTTAATTTCATTCTTGGAAATGACTGTATTATTTTCATTTAAACTTTCCAAGATAATTTGGCCTTGAGCAAAAACTCGGTGAGACGAATTTCAACATAAACAAATTAAGTTTGACAAAGCTCTAAGCAACTTAAACTGTGTCTTATGTTGGAAATTTTTTTGATGGGCAGCACAATGATATGCCATGATATTATCATCCTGCCAATAGAGGAAGATAGATCAACATGGACGACACCATCTTGCTGAAATGGATGAGAGCAAGCACAGGCTTTTTGGCTGATAGGTACGAACTGAAACTTTGAAAATAACAAGTAAAATCCCTAATGTATGAAACTTAAACTTGACATAAAATATAATGTTCACTTGCTTATAATTTTCAGAGTTGTATTGTATGCCTGTGCATCTATGAGGACAAGTCTGTGATAGCATGTAAAATTTTAAAATATTTTTTTAATCAAAGAAAATGTCCTGTTCTTGTTCTTGAATTCTTTCAATATTTTACTCAGAAATTTGTATGGAAAGGGCTCGTTATCTGTCATTTTTGTCAGTAAAAGCCATTCTTCTAAAACCAAGAGCTGCTTCTTTCTTTTTTTTCCTTTTGCTTGTTTATTTTGCATGTATTGTTCTGCTTTAGAAGATGTCATGGTTCTTTATAATTTTTTAAAGTTAATTCATTTAAATTCTTTTGCACTTTTCTTTCAGATGGATATTTTAGTCATCAGAGCTCAATGTGTTCTTTTTCAAAATCTGGCAACCTCAAGGCCCTTAAAGACTCTAAAAGTCCTTAATGCTTTTAACCAGAAGTTATTTTCAGTATTTCCAGGGATCTGTCCTTACATCCTGATTTGTAGAATAATTCTAGGTAGATGGTTCCATGAGTCTTACAAGTCAGGTAGTGAATTTGAAGTACAAACTTTTATCATTGGACATGACAATATTAAGTCCATCCTTGTCATTACAGATTTCTCAGGAGAATTGAATGTTCTGTGGTAGACATATTGTTGAACATTATTTGAATCCAATTTTTCTGAATGACTTTGCTTCTTTGCAGCTACAAAGCAAAATTTAATCTGTGGATTTTATGGCACAAAAATTTCTTATATAACATTGTCAGATTTGTTATATTAAATTTAACCAAATGTCTGTTTATCTAAAAAGCAAACAAAAAACAACAAATAGAAAATATAGTAACAACCCCCCCCCCAAAAAAAAAAAAAAAAAAAAAACAGACACAATATAACACAAAAAAAATACAATAACCCTCCCCCAAGGGAAAAAAAAAAAAAAAAAGACAAAAAAGATAATGTCTCTTAAGGATTTTTTTTTTTTTTTTAGTTATTATTCATTGTTCTTCTTTACTTCTGAGTATGTTAAGCCACTTTTGCCGTAATTTTATCCATCTATTTGGATGAGAACTTTCTTCATCACCCTGACTCTTCATGTTTGGCTTGCAGAAATACCAGCTCCCCCTTTATTGATACATCTACATCATAGTAAATTTGCTGTTTTTTCATTGTTAGTGAAAAACAAGAGTTTAAAATCCTTCCACTTTTTCTGTTGCCAGATTTAAGTATACTTACTTAAGTTTGCTTTTACCAGTGGCTCAACAAGAAGTAATAAAGTATTTATATTTACTGCCCAAGGTCTGAGATGGAATGCTGCTCACAACTCACAGTAACTTCCTCACATATTCTCCTTCATTGGAAGCATTTTTGTTATGGACTGCTCACCTTTCACACCTCTTTAATACCTTCTACTGAAAAAAATATTAAAAAAGTCAAACATAACTATTACTTTAATCAAAGGTGTTTCCTTGATCTGACAGACATTGGTTGGTTTTCTCTCATCTTCTTGTTTTATTGCTTCTAAAAGTTGGCCTGGGCTTTATGACTATTTGACAGCTGTTTCTTCACTGAGATTTGCACCAATTATATTTTGCCATTCATTGAATGCAAGTTTGTTTATTGCTATCCTACATAAAAATTTCTGCCAACTCATTTTGTTTGTGTGACAATTACATCACTGCACAGTGTAAACAATATTTGTTATAATATCTACATCTACTATTACTTTTTTCATAAAGAGAAATGCATAAAGGCAGACCACATCAAGTGGTTAGCAGAAGTGATCTAGCTTTTCCATATTTTGGAGTGGAGTGTTATGCGGTGACTATGACTGTGGTGACTGTGGTTGCTTAAGTTCTACAAGATGTACTGTCATGGTAGTGGACTAATTAGTAAAGCTAACTCCAGAAAAGGAAAAGTAGCATATGGAAGCAAGTAGACATACCCTTTCTGATTCCTAGGCTACCTTCATAACAGGATTTTATTTTATTTTGTCATGTAGATGTTGACTCTATGATATTTGGCAGTATGGCTGTTTGAACAAGTTGTCTATTTCCTTACAGGCTAGAAAATATCCTAATAAGGCTCAGCCAACCCCTGAAGTACATTTTTAGAGGTTCTGTTTCAAGTATGCATAGAAACAGACACCGGGAATGTTTTCAGACATGATCATCATACTCTGCTATGGCCTTTTTTTTTAATACCTAACAAAAATAAAATAAATAAATAAATAAAAATCCTGCATTCTTTGGAAAGGTAATTACCAGGCAGTTGCCAAGTGAGTAATGAAAAACTTGTTTTCTTGATAATGACTTCTTGAAAAATACCCAGATAGATCCCACAATTATTCTCTCAGTCCCATGAACCCAAAGTTTTTATGAATATGGTATTCTGATGAGGATCTGAGTATTCTGAGAAGGTGAGGTTTTATAAAGATATACAGTAAGGTAGTCAAGAAATCCTGAGTTTGCACAAGTGACACACTCCAACACTAAGACCTACATGACTAGAACAATGTTAGATAACGCACCTAAGTTATACAACAGACAACTGTTCCTTCTGATATATATATATTAACAGATATTAATTATTTGCAGAGAAATAGCTTTCTGTAGCTTTGTTTTAAAGCCACATTTTCAAACACTAAGCTGAAAAGTATAGGAAAGAAAATAACATCTTAGCAAGTCTATCATAAAATATACTGATCAGTCTTTAGAGAGCAATTGAAAATATTCACTTGTACACCTAACAGAAGTTTATCTCCAACCACCAGCTTATTTTCTCACTGTAAGAAAAGGAACACAGTATCTGCCTGGTCTCTGAGTATGACACTTTATTATTAAAATAGTCCAAGAAACTGGAAGTCTATATCTCTTCCAGAAGATAAAGAACTGGAAGGCTATATCTCTTCCAGAAGAAGAAAAATTGTGATATTTTATCTAATTATTCTTTTTTTTTTTTTTTTTTCTTGGCCAGAATAAAAACTATGGTGCTGACCTTATGGAATTGGTAAGCCTTCGCACTTCGGGGAAAAGTAATTTTGGAAAATATTTTGAAGTAATCTTTGTCAGAAAAACAGCTGACAAAAATCTGAAATGAGAACACAGTATGTCAGGGAAAATTCAGAAGTTCAGCTGTATCAATATGCAACCTTCCAGAATCCAGCCCAAATTCTGAAGAGTTATGGCATGTCTACCTGTATATTTAACTGAAAAAAAACCACCACTTTTTTGATATAGAAGCTAAAGAGAGTCAGATAGAACAGTTGGAGCTTGGGGATTTATTTAGTTGGGAATTATTCCTAAATTATGAACTCCTGAGAATTATAGGGCTGGGAAACTTACTGGCTGAATGAGTTTCTTTGAGTTTTTTCTTCTACAGTCCCTTAATGTACCCCAATGTTTTTAAAACAAATTTTAAAGAATTTACATTAAGAGATTTTACATTTTCAAAGGGTGTGCAATTATTTATTTTTAATACTAGATTTTTTATGTGTTTGTATTTTTTATGTATTTTGGGGTATAAAATGGATTTTTATATGTAAAGATTTACAGGATAGTAAATTGTCTTGGCTTTGGTATCAAGATAAAAAATGGATACCATTTGAAGAAACGTATGTGAAGAACAAAATCAAAAGAACAAATAAGGAAATGTATTCACAGGAGCCGGGTATTGTATAGTGAATCTTGGTATATATGGCTGAAAGTTTGCCGAATTCATTTGCCCACTCTGGAGCTTTGGTTTAAATCATAGTTATTGATAAGGCCAAATAAAGTTCAAGAGAACTAGTTCTCTCAGCTGCCTTCTCTTACATATGTATTTATAGAAATGAATATCCTTTTGTTTGTTTGTTTATTAATTTTTACTTTTAACTTGACACAGTTTTTTAAAAAAATAATGTGGCTTGATTGGTCATAATTTGCATCCCTGAAATTAATAAGCAAGAATGAAAAGGATTAAGATGAGCAGAGCAATTAATGTAATAAAATGTTTCTTTAAATAGGAACAGAAAGATTTCGCAGGAATGAAAATATCTAAATTATATCATATAATCTGACTTGTTTTATTTTTTAAAACCTTGAAAATCACATAGCGAAACAGGAAGAAGAGATGGGCCAGACACAGGAAAAACACTGCTATGTAAAGGAGGAGCCCTTAGAAGAACAGTCTCATTGCTGGGCTATGCTGCAGTGCAAAAACTGATAAAATGCCCCAGTACTCAGGTAATAGCCTTTGTACGACATGTGAAATGGAAACTTAATGTTTGAGTAAATGTTCTTAGAATATAAGTGAATGTTCTTAGAGGATATTTCCAATGCTACTTAAATAACATCTGCAAAATTCACTTTCAGCACAAACTTGAGAAATATTGCTTAAAATATCTACTAACATTAATATAAAAGAGCATTCTTTCTTTTTTTTTTTTTTTTTTTTCAATATTGTGAGTGGGATTCATTTTGTCAAATTTGAGGTGTCTCTAGTCTGGATGGAAATATTTGAAGTGTCTAAGTTCCCATTACTGTAATCAGCAACTTAATCAATTCAGTGGGTAGAATCAAGGGCTGAATACCTTCCAGTGCCTAAAAGAAACCTATGAGAAAGTAGAGAGGGACTCTGTCAGGGAGTGTAGTGAAGCAAGGGGTAATGTCTTTAAACTAAAAGAGGGGAGATTTTAATTAGATATTAGGAAGAAATTCTTTGCTCTGAGCATTGCACTGGAACTGGCACAGGTTGCCCAGAGAAGCTGTGGATGCCCCATCCCTGGAAGTGTTCAAGCCCAGGTTGTACCAGGCCCTGAGCAACCTGGTGCATTGGGAGGTGTCTCTGATCATGGTGGGGGGGTAGGAACTAGGTCCCTTCCAACCCAAACCATTCTGTGATTCTACGATTCTGTGAATAAATGTATAGTCAAACAAGTATTAAAGTCTCCAGATGAGCAGAAAATCTTTCCAGATGACCACATGACCAGATCTCAACTTGAGGTAATGGAAGAGTAGGTATAGAGTCATGCATTTGTTATCTAAATAACAAATCTATCTATCGATTTGTTATCTAAGTTATCTAAATGCAGACATCGAAATTTAGGTGAGAGGAATTAGTTCTGATAAGTTAGCATTTTTACAGTAATTCATTATATGCTCAAAAAACAAATACATGTATATATTTTTTATCCATTTTGGTAATAACTGTACTAGATATTTTAAAAGCTTAAATACTGGTCATTGCTCTAAGCAATATCCAATATATAAAGACAATGAGCTAGATGGGAATGATTAATGGCAGAGAGAAAGAGAAAGACAGGTTGAAATAATATATGTTTGTTTTTCCTGAGTCTGAGTACTAGAGCCCTTTCTTTCTTAACCATTACCATTTGTTTTATTATTTATAGTTGTTTATTATTATTATTATTATTATTATTATTATTATTATTATTTATTTCCCTCTAGAAAAAGAAGGATAAGAAAATGTGAATAGATATGAAAGTGAGAAAACCAAAAGACTTAGTAATATGACAATACTTTTCTTCCACTCTGTTGTTACTGGAAGGACACCAAAAGATGGGTTCTCTACTATATTATTTCACTATAGTGGTGCTTGAATTCTGGAGCTTCACTGAGCCTTATGCACAGTATAATAAAGTTTATTGAACAGAAATACGTTATCGCCTGTAGGCTGTATGATGGCAAAGTGCTTATATTGAAAAAATAATAAATATTCAGTTAAAAATGTTTAGAGAGTTGTAATTTGTCAAGGATTTATTGTATACAAGTTCTCTGGAAATATTAGTTCAAGAAATGCTACACAAATTTTGGATGAAATTTTTCACTTCACTTTTATGATAAATGTTTTGCATTTTCAATATTTGTAACATAATATAATTAGGGTATGTATGTAAAAATGCAGTAAGTTCCTAATCAATTGTTTGAATATGTGCTTTAAAAAATAAATAAATAAATAAATAAATAATTTTGAGATTATAGAAATATTTAGCGTAAAGATAAATACACAATGAAATTCTAATCAAGCAATTGAAATAGTTACTCATGATGAAGCTAGGGTTATCAATGTATCAGAACACAAATTGCTTTATGAATATTGATTTTCTGCTTGATAGAGGCAAATTACTACTGGGAGCAACTGGTTACATTAAGATTCTGTATCAGTTCCCATTTTCTGAAGCTAAGTAACTTGGAAGGTATACTGAAGGTTTCATCTTTCTGAAAAGAACATTATCTTATATAAAGAATTAATTAGAAAGATTTTTACATTGAACTATGGTAACTTTTTAGGCTGCTTTAATGCAGTCACATAAGTCTGGACATAAAAAAAAATAAAATCTGACATACATCAGATAAAACTGCTTAATTCTCCAGATATTAATGTATCATACATTATAAAGACAGAAGAAACACTGTAATCAAGTCTGATATGTGGCACAATGCAGGCCATGGGACTTCACTGAATTAAGTGGTACATTGTGTCTAACTAAATGTGATTGAAATGTGGAGTATTAAAATGGATCATATATTTTGCAATACATTCTTGATCCAGTGTTAGTGAATTCATGACAGCCCTTCATAGGTTGCCCCAATATTTAGTAAAACTATCTTTTGAAAACATATAACATGCTGACTCTATATCATTTTATCACCTTACTATGCACATAATATGAAGCCTAATATATATCAAAAGTATTTTATAATGTCATCTTTATCAATAGCATTTGAAATCTCACAAAACTGATACAGCAGATGGTTTGACAAGATGTGTTTAAAGTAAGTTCATGGTAATAATGCATATTTGTTCCCTGTATCTACAATTAATGGAAATTACTCTGGATTTATGATATTAGTTGTTCTGATATTTTGCTTGGAACAGATAAGTAACTGCCCTCCCTGAATTGTTTGAATAACTTGCTAAAAAATAAAAAGTATTAGCAGAGAATTAATATGTACTGTTTAAGAAGCTTTCAAGGTTGCCAAGACTAAACACTATAGAAATGATCTAGATTTTTTTTTTTTTTTCTCAAAAGCACTTCAAAAACTCTTAGGTATGTTTTACCTCAGCAAGATAAAATATATCTATATTTCTGTGATTGCAATCACTTTTATCCTAAGCCTAAGATACCGTGCATTCTTTTGTTAGAATAGAAAAATTTAGTTGAAGGGACTTGTAAAGATTATTGAGTCCAACTGTCTGACCACTTCGGGTCTAAATGAAACTTCAAGCATACTGCCGAGAACATGATTCAAATGTCTCTTGAACATTGAGAGGAGTGGGGCATCAGCATCCCTATGAAACTTGTTCCAGTGTCTGACCACCCTCACAGTAAAGAACTTTTTCCAAAAGTCCAGTCTGAATCTCCCCTGGCACACCTTTGCGCCATTCCTGCACAACCTGTTCTCATTTACCAGGGAGGAGAGACTGGCACCTCCTTCTACTTCCCCTCCTCTGGAAGTTGAAGAGAGCAGTGAGGTCACCTCTCAGCTTTTTTTTTTTTTTCTCTAGACTAGACAACCCAAGTGTCCTCAGCCTCTTTTCAAAAGACATACCTTCCAGCCCTTTTGCCAGCTTAGTTGCCCTCCTCTGGACTCTTTCAACATCCATTTTATGTTATGATGCCCAGAACTCCACACAATATTCAAGGTGAGGATGCACCAACAGTACATATAATGGAAGAATCACTTCTTTTGACCTTTTGCTGATCATGCTGTGTTTAGCGCATTCCAAAATATCATTTCGAGAGCGTGGAAGACAGCTTCCTGACGCAGCTGGTTAGTGAACCTACCAGGGGTGGTGCCCTGCTAGACCTTCTCTTCACAAACAGAGAAGGACTGGTGGAGGATGTGATTGTCGGGAGCTGTCTTGGGCAGAGTGACCACAAAATGGTGGAGTTCACTATTCTTGGCGAGGCCAGGAAGGGGACCAGTAAAACCGCTGTATTGGATTTTGGAGGGCTGACTTTGAGCTGCTCAGGACACTAGTTGGTGGAGTCCCTTGGGAGGTGGTTCTGAAGGGCAGAGGGGTCCAGGAAGGCTGGGCGCTCTTCAAGAGGGAAGTCTTAATGGCGCAGGAACGGTCTGTCCCCACGTGCCCAAAGACGAGCTGGCGGGGAAGAAGACCAGCCTGGCTCAACAGAGAATTGTGGCTTGATCTTAGGAGAAAAAAGAGGGTTTATAAGCTTTGGAAAAGTGGGCAGGCCACTAGGGAGGACTTTAAGGATGTTGCGAGGCTGTGCAGGGACAAAATTAGGAAGGCCAAAGCTCATCTGGAGCTCAATCTGGCTACTGCCGTTAAAGATAACAAAAAACGTTTCTATAAATACATCAACACAAAAAGGAGGATTAAGGAGAATCTCCATCCTTTACTGGATGCGGGGGGAAACTTAGTTACAAGAGATGAGGAAAAGGCGGAGGTGCTCAATGCCTTCTTTGCCTCAGTCTTTAGCGGCAATACCGGATGTTCTCTGGATACTCAGTACCCTGAGCTGGTGGAAGGGGATGGAGAGCAGGATGTGGCCCTCATTATCCATGAAGAACTGGTTGGTGACCTGCTACGGCACTTGGATGTGCACAAGTCGATGGGGCCGGATGGGATCCACCCAAGGGTACTGAGAGAACTGGCAGAGGAGCTAGCCAAGCCACTATCCATCATTTATCAGCAGTCCTGGCGATCGGGGGAGGTCCCAGTTGACTGGTGGCTAGCAAATGTGACGCCCATCTACAAGAAGGGCCGGAGGGCAGACCCGGGAAACTACAGGCCTGTCAGTTTGACCTCAGTGCCAGGAAAGCTCATGGAGCAGATCCCCCTGAGAGTCATCACGCAGCACTTGCAGGGCAAGCAGGCGATCAGGCCCAGTCAGCATGGGTTTATGAAAGGCAGGTCCTGCTTGACGAACCTGATCTCCTTCTATGACAAAGTGACACGCTGGGTGGATGAGGGAAAGGCTATGGATGTGGTCTACCTTGACTTCAGCAAGGCTTTTGACACCGTCTCCCACAGCATTCTCCTCAAGAAACTGACTGCTCTTGGCTTGGACTAGCGCACGCTTCGTTGGGTTAGAAACTGGCTGGATAGCCGGGCCCAAAGAGTTGTGGTGAATGGAGCCAAGTCCAGTTGGAGGCCAGTCACTAGTGGCGTCCCCCAGGGCTCGGTGCTGGGGCCGGTCCTCTTTAATATCTTCATTGATGATCTGGACGAGGGCATTGAGTGCACCCTCAGTAAGTTTGCAGATGACACCAAGTTAGGTGCGTGTGTCAATCTGCTTGAGGGTAGGAAAGCTCTGCAGGAGGATCTGGATAGGCTGCACTGATGGGCTGAGGTCAACTGCATGAAGTTTAACAAGGCCAAGTGCCGGGTCCTGCACCTGGGGCACAATAACCCCAAGCAGAGCTACAGGCTGGGAGAGGAATGGTTGGAGAGCTGCCAGGCAGAGAAGGAACTGGGAGTGATGGTGGATAGTCGGCTGAATATGACCCAGCAGTGTGCTCAGGTGGCCAAGAAGGCCAACAGCATCCTGGTTTGTATCAGGAACAGTGTGACCAGCAGGGCTAGGGAGGTGATCGTCCTCCTGTACTCGGCTCTGGTGAGGCCGCACCTCAAGTACTGTGTTCAGTTTTGGGCCCCTCGCTACAAGAAGGACATCGAGGTGCTTGAGCAGGTGCAGAGAAGGGCGACGAAGCTGGTGAGGGGCCTGGAGAACAAGTCCTACGAGGAGCGGCTGAGGGAGCTGGGCTTGTTCAGCCTGGAGAAGAGGAGGCTCAGGGGCGACCTTATCGCTCTCTATAGATACCTCAAGGGAGGCTGTAGCGAGGTGGGGGTTGGTCTGTTCTCCCACGTGCCTGGTGACAGGACGAGGGGGAATGGGTTTAAGTTGAGCCAGGGGAGTTTTAGGTTAGATGTTAGGAAGAACTTCTTTACTGAAAGGCATACTTTAGACATTGGAATAGGCTGCCCAGGGAAGTGGTGGAGTCACCATCCCTGGAGGTCTTTAGAAGACGTTTAGATTTAGAGCTTAGTGATATGGTTTAGTGGGGACTGCTAACGTTAGGTCAGAGGTTGGACTCGATGATCTTGAGGTCTCTTCCAACCTAGAAATTCTGTGATTCTGTGATTTACACCCTTGGCTGCCAGGGCATGCTGCTGCCTCATGTTGAGCTTGCTGTCAACGAGTACACCCAGTTCCCTTTCCAGCGAGCCTTTCTCCAGCCACTCATCTCGCATTGTATACCTGTGTAGAGCATTGCTCTATCCCAGACACAGAACCTTTTTCTTTGTTGAACTTCACAGAATCATGGAATCATCCAGGTTGTAAGAGACCTCCAAGATCACCTAGTCCAACCTCTGATCTAACACTAACAAGTCCTCCACTAAACCATATCACTAAGCTCTAAATCTAAACGTCTTCTAAAGACCTCCAGGGATGGTGACTCCACCACTTCCCTGGGCAGCCTATTCCAATGTCTAAAGTATGCCCTTCAGTAAAGAAGTTCTTCCTAACATCTAACCTAAAACTCCCCTGGCTCAACTTAAGCCCATTCCCCCTCGTCCTGTCACCAGGCACGTGGGAGAACAGACCAACCCCCACCTCGCTACAGCCTCCCTTGAGGTATCTATAGAGAGCGATAAGGTCGCCCCTGAGCCTCCTTTTCTCCAGACTGAACAAACCCAGCTCCCTCAGCCGCTCCTCGTAGGACTTGTTCTCCAGGCCCCTCACCAGCTTCGTCACCCTTCTCTGGACTCTCTTGAGCACCTCGATGTCCTTCTTGTAGCGAGGGGCCCAAAACTAAACACAGTACTTGAGGTGCGGCCTCACCAGAGCCAAGTAGAGGGGGATAATCACTTCCCTAGACCTGCTGGCCACACTGCTTCTTATACAAGCCAGGATGCTGTTGGCCTTGGCCACCTGAGCACACTGCTGGGTCATATTCAGCCGACTATCAACCAATACTCTCAAGTCCTTCTCTGCTAGGCAGCTTTCCAACCACTCACCTCCCAGCCTGTAGCTCTGCTTGGGGTTATTGTGCCCCAGGTGCAGGACCCGGCACCTGGCCTTGTTGAACTTCATACAGTTGGCCTCAGCCCATCGGTGCAGCCTATCCAGATCCTCCTGCAGAGCTTTCCTACCCTCGAGCAGGTTGACACACGCACCTAACTTGGTGTCATCTGCAAACTTACTGAGGGTGCACTCGATCCCTTCATCCAGATCATCGATAAAGATATTAAAGAGGACTGGCCCCAGTACTGAGCCCTGGGGGACTCCACTAGTGACCAGCCTCCAACTGGATTTGACTCCATTCACCACAACTCTTTGGGCCCAGCTACCCAGCCAGGTTTTAACCCAAAGAAGCGTATGCCAGTCCAAGCCATGAACAGCCAGTTTCTTGAGGAGAATGTTGTGGGAAACTGTGTCAAAAACCTTACTGAAATCAAGGTAGACGACATCTACAACCTTTCCCTCATCCACTAAGTGTGTCACTTTGTCATAGAAGGAGATCGGGTTCATCAAGCAGGACCTGCCTTTCATAAACCCATGCTGACTGGGCCTGATCGCCTGCTTGCTCAGTAAGTGCCGTGTGATGACACTCAAGATAATCTGCTCCGTGAGCATCCCTGGCACTGAGGTCAAACTAACAGGCCTATAGTTCCCCGGGTCTACCCTTTGGCCCTTCTTGGGTGTCACGTTTGCTATCCGCCAGTTGACTGGGACCTCCCCTGATAGCCAGGACTGTTGATAAATGATGGAAAGCGGCTTGGCCAGCTCCTCCACCAGTTCTCTCAGTACCCTTGGGTGGATCCCATCCAGCCCCATCGACTTGCGTACATCCAAGTGCTGTAGCAGGTTGCCAACCATTTCCTCATAGATTACGAGGGCCGCATTCTGCTCCCTATCCTATTCCACCAGCTCAGGGTACTGGGTATCCAGAGAACAGCTGGTTTTGCTGCTAAAGACTGAGGCAAAGAAGGCATTAAGCACCTTTTCCTCATCTCTTGTAACTAAGTTTCCCCCTGCATCCAGTAAAGGATGGAGATTCTCCTTAGTCCTCCTTTTTCTGTTGATGTATTTATAAAAACATTTTTTGTTATCTTTAATGGCAGTAGCCAGTTTGAGCTCCAGATGAGCTTTGGCCTTTCTAATTTTGTCCCTGCACAGCCTCGCAACATCCTTAAAGTCCTCCCGAGTGGCCCGCCCTCTTTTCCAAAGATTATAAACCCTCTTTTTTCTCCTAAACTCTAGCCACAACTCTCTGTTCAGCCAGGCTGGTCTTCTGCACTGGCTCATCTTTGGGCACGTGGGGACAGACCTCTCCTGAGCCACTAAGATTTCCTTCTTGAAGAGTGCCCAGCCTTCCTGGACCCCTCTGCCCTTCAGAACCACCTCCCAAGGGACTCTACCAACCAGTGTCCTGAACAGCTCAAAGTCAGCCCTATGGAAGTCCAAGACTGCGGTTTTACTGATCCCCTTCCTGACTTTGCCAAGAATATAGAGCTCTAGTATTTCATGGTCACTCTGCCCAAGACCACCACACCTCCCGACCACCACATCTCCCACCAGTCCTTCTCTGTTTGTGAACAGAGGTCTAGCGGAGTACCTCCCCAGGTAGGCTCACTAACCAGCTGCATCAGGAAGTTATCTTCCACGCTCTCCAAAAACCTCCTAGACTGTTTTCTCTGGGCTGTGTTGTGCTTCCAGGATATGACTGGGAAGTTGAAGTCCCTCACTGAACAAGCGCTGATAATTTTGCAGCTTCTGCCAGCTCTCTGTAGAATTCCTCATCCATCTCCTCATCCTGGTTCGGCAGCCTATAACAGACCCCCACCAGGATGCTTGCCTTGTTGGCCTTCCCGCTTATCCTAACCCATAGGGACTCAACCTTACCATTCCCAGCCTCAAGTTCCACAACATCAAAAAACTCTCTGATGTAGAGAGCCACACGACCACCCCTTCTGTGCTGCCTGTTGCTTCTGAAGAGCCTATAGCCAGACATAGCAGCACTGCAGTCATGAGAGTGGTCCCACTACATTTCCATGATGGCAACCAAGTCACAGCCTACCTGCTGCACAATGGCTTCCAGCTCCTCTTGTTTGTTACCCATTAGTGTAGATGCACTTCAGTTGGGCCACTGCCTTGTCCCCCAGCCTTGCCATTGCTCCCCCTGGCACAGCTCCAACAAGCCTTATTTCAACTCCATCCCCCTTCTTACCTAGTTTAAAGCCCTCTCAATGCCATGGGCAGGGACATCTCCCACTACAACAGGTTGTTCAGGGCCTTGTTCAACCTGGGCTTGAGCACTTCCAAGGATGGGGCATCCACAGCTTCTCTGGGCAACATGTGCCAGTGCCTTACCACCATCAGAGCAAATAATTTTTTCTGTATATGTAATTGAAATCTCCCCTCTTTTACTTTAAAGCTGTTACTCCTTGTCCTATTGGTACACTCCCTGACACGAATCCCTCCCCAGCTTTCCATTAGGCCCCCTTTAGGTACTGGAAGGCTGCTATAAGGTGCCGCTAGTCTTCTCTTCTCCAGGTTGAACAACCCCAACTCCTTCAGCCTGTCTTCATAGGAGAGGTGCTCCAGCCCCCTGATAATCCTCACAACCCTCTTCTGGACCCACTCTAACAGCCCGTGTCCTTCTTGTTCTGAGGGCCCCAGAGCTGAATGCAGCACTCCAGGTGGTGTCTCACAAGAGCAGAATAGATACAGTATAGTATATAGTAGAGTGGCTGTTAGCAACTCTTATGGTAAAAACCATACCATAAGTGAAAAAGATCAAATAAAGAGCTAAGTTTTCAGAGTGAAAAAAACAAAACAAAACAAAACACAAGGTGTTGATTTATATATTACTGTAATACAGAATTAGACAATACCTAATAAAACAGGTTCAGTTGTTTCCTTGTTGCTCTTTGCTGTTCCTGTATCAGTATTTATTATATTGTAATCTGTTGTTACAGGACCGTATGTTTTAAATATCTAAATGTTGTAGCTATTGTATACCCATTTTTTTCAGTACAGTTTTATCTTTTAAAAGGAAAGTATAGTATTTCTCATTTCCCTGGTAAACTGGCTTTTGGTTGAAGTGTATTCAAGTCAGGATGATAATAATATCTATAGAAAATAGAACTAAGGGTACATTGTCCCCATTTGCTTCATTGTGTCCCTAATATTGTTGAAAATTAGGGAGCAATAAAGCCACTTCTGAGTGAATATAAGAAAAAAAAGTCCCCAAAACATAGGAGTTTCAAACAGTGTGCCCAATGATTCTGAGAGTCATGTCTATGAAGTCTCCTTTCATTTTTCCTTGTTATGCTTTAATCAGGCGTATTGCCTGTAAGTCATGTGAGATCATTCTCCAAAATGCATGCCAGTGAATTATTTATTCTTAATTTGGTATCCTCTCGGGAGACATCCAAGGCACCCACATGATATATATTACATTGTATTAACCTGCGTGAAGATTCTGAGTATTTGCGTGTCTGTTGCTGCTTTGCCAGTCCTGCTTATACAACATTTTACTTCCCATATTTAAAATCCTTTATATGTTACTATGTTACTCTTTTTCTCTTTTTGTTAAAAAGGTGTGTTTTTTTTTTGTTTTGTTTTGTTTTGTTTTGTTTTGTTTTTTTCCCTCCCACAGGAACTCTTTTCCAAATTAATTTAAAGAAATCTATGGAGAGGGACATGCAATTTCCTTGCTTCGTAAGGATTTATGCTCATGTAAATTGTGATTTAGAATATCTGATGTCCTTCATAATACATCACTTCATGACTCTTATGTAGTAGGCTGAAGAAATATCTTAGGCTTGTTAAGTTTTCTTTGCACCACACAGTGTAACCATACAATTAAGTGGTATTAATTTATAGGCAATATTATGTTACATGATATTCACGGTACATGGCTTGTACATGTGTGATAAGTGATGTTAAAGCTAGAAAAACTACTTTGAAATAAGTGATACCTTATATCTTAGAAAACTCAAGGGTATTACTTTAGGGAAAACTGTAGGGCATTACTTTCTTCCCCCTTTTTAAGCTCAGTGGCAGTGTTTGGAAATCATTTCTGTTACACCTTACTAATACCTTTAGTAAAGATCACACTCAGGTGGTATTACAGCTGCTGGTGCAGATCCACGACCATTGTGAAAATCAAATAATTGAAAAATAAATTTTCTATTTCACTTTTTATCATCTATATTAAATATACATACAAATGGTAGCCAGTTAATGTTTGATAGCAGGAAAAAAGCCCTAAATGTTCAAAAGTATTATCCATATACCTGATTTTTCATTTCCTTTCATTAAAGATATTTCCCAATAAAATATACAGTAAGTCTGACAAAGTCTTTCCTGTTTGGGGCTTTTATTTTGGGGGAGAATATTAGGTCATGCTTGCGGATGAGGAAGCGTAGAAGATGGGAGAATATTCAACACTGACAAAATGTTATTTCTAGAAATATTTGATGATAGAGAAAAAAACTGAAGCTTGTTTAGCTCAGAGCATTCAGGATAGGGTTAGGATAACATCTTAAAAAAAAAAAAAAAAAAAAAAAGAGAGAAATCAAAATAATTAAGTATATGTGTACATACAGTGTTAATGTACTTGTGCTATTGAATACATGTCCATCTGTGTTTACATTTAATGTTGAAGATATATTGAAATTACTAAGATTAGTCTTTTAATTAAACTGCAGACTGGACGGAAACACCACATATTAAAGCAAGTTTAGATATGCAAAGGAAATTGTCAACTTCGGATATGAGTTCAGGAATTAGAGACATCATGAGTATTTCAGTATAGAGAATCTGTCTTTTATTATTATTATTATTATTCATTAAGAAAATACTAAATAGACTTCCTACTAGAAGTGCAGATAACAGCCACAAGATTTGCTGCATGTGATGAGCCATTTTGTTTCTTCAAATATTTTAAGATTGAAAGGTCGAGTTTCATGAGTTTCATATCAGTAAGGCTGCAGAACACACAGGGCCAGTCAAAAGACAGTATATACAAAACACTTTTTGAATTTCCAAAGGAAATTTTGAATTCCTTTGGAAATGAGTATTCAGGATTTTAAAAGGCAAAACATTTTGTTGGGAATGTAACTACAAAGTATATCTTGATAAAATAATATTTTGTTTCATCATACAGCTCTGTATAATCTTTTGCACAGACAAGATTGCATTGTTATATAGTTACAAACAAATATTTAAAAAGCTTAAATATCACTACTGACTCTATCAGATATAAATTGTGTAATATAAAGAGAAGTTCCTTTCTCATATTTCTTATTCTAAAATAGCTTTTGAGGTTTTCTATCATTTGATTATTTAGTTTCAGATTTCCTGTGGTTCCAGCTTTTCCAGTAAGTTCTGTCTCCCTCCCATCATTCAGCTGAGTATGTCAGAATGAAATGACTGTGAGGGGTAAGGGCATGTGAGAGCATCATGAGAGAGGTGTTAAGAAGTTTGCTCTCATTTTGTTTGTATTGTCTTCTTGTAGACTTCCACATTAAAAGAAAACATGAAAGTGGGAATAGAAATGGACCTTTCTTGAACCATTCATAATTTTGTCAAGTAGACAAAATTCAGACTTCAAAGTCAATTCAAAATTTTATGATGGGTAGATCTGTGAACTGTAAAATTTCTTCATTTACACTGAAGAAACTTTCTCTTCTTCACTTACACTGAAGAACACTGTCCAGAAAACTGTTGTTTTCTGGATCAGTTGGTCTCACTGAGGACTTGGCTGTCTCCCTACTTCTAAATTACTATTAACAAGAGCTGTTACATAGTTTTTAAAAGTCCATCAGTATAGATATATTTAATTATATTTTTCCACTCTATACCAATAGTTTATTTGCAGATTTGCAGTGAACATTTGTCCTTTCTTCAACACCTTTAATAAACTAAATTTCTCCATTCTGTTTCCTTCCATCAATACAGTAGTTTCTCTCCAGTTCCTTCCTTAATTGAAGTTCCGTAATTGAAGTTTTTCTGCTCTTCAGTAGGTCTGCTGTGGATGTGTACTGTATTATGTATTTGATAAGGTATCTGAAGATATGGCAGTAGTACAGTGTCATATAGACAGGTGAGTTAAATTTAAACTTGATTACTACATTTTCAACAGCAGCCTACGCAGAACATTTTCAGGTTAATAACATCTGTAAATTATACCCCATTAAAGGGAAGAGGGGAAGCCCTTTCATTGTACTTTGTATTTCAACATCTATCCTGTGACTGGAACCCAAACAATTTCATTTAAAATTTAACAAAGTATCTTCCAGTAGTGCATGAGAGATTCATTTATCTATGATGTTGATTAACCTAAAAAATAATGTTATGAATTCTGTGGTTCTAAACGAAAATTTGTTGTTTGTCTGATGTCTCATATCTGTGCAAATAAAACAATGTTTTACCACTTGCTTCATTCACCATCTCAGTGAGGGATGGAATGTCTGGTTTTCTGTAGTAAGCAAAGATGCTTGAATTTCTGAAGATTAACATAGTTTTTGTTCATTTTTTTTTCTTAAGTTCAGCTCTTCACAGTGCACATACAAACTTTATCTCTTCTTTTGTGCTTCTAAACATGAGAATGACAAACCATTGTTTTCTGTATGATAATGAATCACCTAGCTCTATACTCCATTCCTATCACAGAAATCAGTGTACACATCATATGCACACACAAAAACACACACACTAAAAAAATAACAATCCAGAGGCCTTACAGTTTCCAAACTCTAGCTAAGTTTCTACACAGCCTTTATATTAAGTGAGTGGAAAAAGTTTACTACTGTTGAATCTTTTACATTAGAGGAAAGTACTATGTATATTTGACATAATACTGATAATAGAAAAGCTTTTTTTCTTCTCTTATTGAAAATCTTGTTTCTATTATTTTGTTTGTGTGACAGTTCATAGAGCATATTTTATATTTATCTTTAATCACCTTCAGAGGAAGAAGGTAAGCTACTTCATCTGTTTAAAGTTATTTGAATGTTAAAGAAAGCAAGGAACCATGAGTAGAATAATTTATTATATTCGTATTTACAAAACCCCAGCCTCTTTTTAAAGGATTAATTTTACTATTTTTTCTCTGGGAATGTGTTTACATTATTAAAGAAAAATATTTACAATTGCTAAACCTAATCACAGAAACGTTTTGCAAATAACACCAAATAACACTTTCCAGTGACATTCTGGTATTCTTGTAATGTTTTTTGTTTTCTTTTTAAAAATTTTGTATTCAATCTATATTTTTTATTCCTTTTTATTATCTTGCAACATGTTTAATAGTCTAAACAGCGATAAAAAACAACTTGATTTAGATACCTGATTGAACATGGTCTGTTCAAAAATGCCATGATGCCATGATGACTTACTTATTTGTTATTCTTAAAAATAAATAAATAAATATTAATATTAATATACATATATATATATATATAAATACAATCCCAGCATCTTTAGCTGGAATTTAGGAGAGAATAATCATATTTTGCCACAGAGTAAGAGTAAAGTATAAATCTATGTTGTAATACAATCTTAATGATTAATCTTATAATCATTTTTCTGTACTGCTCAAACTACTTTGTTATTGTAGTTTATTCTGGGATACTAGTTCTTCACTAAGCTGTGTGTGGCTTGGCAGTAAGAGATGGAATTACCATGGTATTATAGTAATGGAATTACCATGCCTGTATTATAGTAGGCACGTGTGATAGAAAATAATGAATTCTTGATTTGCTTGGAAAGTTCAGTGCTTCTACTTTCCTACCTGTTTTGGCATTAAATTATGTAAGGGACCTATTCTGTCATTGCAAAACTGAGATTTTACAGGTGTGACTCTAGAATCATGATTCCAGAAGTGATCCTGGAGTTTTACTCTCTACTGTGCTCATTCTTATGTAGTCATCACAACATCAGTTGCTCCATTTGTTCTACAGTATTTCCAGAATCAGAAATAGAAATGTATTAAACATAAATTATAAGAAAATATTTTTGAAAGACTATGTAACTCAAACAGACATAGTAGTATTACTTCAGATGGTGTAAAAAAATAGTCCCAAAATTTATAATGAAGGCTTACTGAAAAGTACTTTTTGTTATCCTTTTTTATAAACATGCAAATACCACCAACTTTTTACTATGTTCTGCAAAGCCATGGTACTGTTAAAGACAGTTCTCCACATGTGAAACAATTCTAAATTTAATTTATATTGTTAATATTTTAATTCAAAGTATACATTTATTTATGTAGCTATAGTTCTATTGGTTCTATCTGCCGTGTAGAGATAGGAGGTCATTTAGACAGTAAATCCCAATAATGTTGTCCCATTACCCCCAACCAAATGCAGCAGTACGCTTTCTTCTCCCATACTCTCTGGTTCTTTTCTTCTTACCATAACCAGCTGAAGTTTACTTCAAACTGACTAGAGCTGGCAACTGTTCCATGCTGCAGTATTATCAGTATTAAGCAGTATTAGGTTTACTGTTGATCTATAGCCTAATATTTTTCTCTTTGTGCAAAAGGTAATGGTTTGAAAGATGAGGGCAATATATAACTTGTCTCTTTCCACATATCTGCAACTACGAAATGAGACTTTGAACTGGTTTTGGCTACAATGGAGTTAACTTTCTTCATTTGGTGTTGTGCTTTGTATTTGAGGTTAAAACTGTGTAGATAATACAGCAGTGCCTGTCTATTGCTGAGCAGTGCTTGTATAACATTAAAACTTTCTCTCTCCACTCCATGCTCCACCAAAATCAGTATGTAGCAGGTGGGCAAAAATCTGGGAGGAGACATAGCTGAGACAGCTGACACAAAGTGATTAAAGGAATATTCTATACCATATGATGTCACGCTCAACCATAAAAAGCACAAAGAAAGTAAAAAGGGGGGGAGGGAAGGGGAGAGAGGGAAGGGGAGGTTTATAGTTATGGCATTTGTTTTCCCAAACAACAGTTACACTAAGGTCCTGAATGCCAGGAAAAAGTTGAATATCTGCCTGCTGATGGGAAGCGCCAAATTAATTCCTCTTTTTGCTTTGTTTGTGTGCACAATGTTTGCTTTCTTTATTAAGTTGTCATTATCTTGATTCATGAGTCTTGCTTTCCTTCTATTTTGTCCCCATCCTGCCAGGGGTGGGAATGAGCAAGAGGCAAAAATGGGTGTCTGGCTGCTGGATAAGATGAACACAATACAGACTTCAAAAGGACAAGGTGAAAGTGTATATATATATAGATACATATATACGTTATAGATTATAGTAATATTAATCTATTATATATTATAGATCCATTTATACATTTCTTTATATATATTTATGGATTAGTGTTCTGTTTATTAGACAGTTTTTGCAATGGGTCCCATTGATAGAGCCTGAAGCAAAACATACAGCAAATTGAAATGCATAGAAATGAGAACTTTTTTTTTTTTTCAGAAAAAAAAAATATACGTTTACAAACCTCTCTTCTCTGCATGAAAAATCCAAGACCTGAAATCATTTTTTTTTCACACTGTGGTTTTGAGGCTTAGATCAACATATTTTAAGCAGCTACAGCAGATTTCCATGTCTTTTTGGAAATAGAAATCCAATGGAAGTTTCCTATGGGGGATATCTTAAAATCTGAACTAAGAGATTAACAAATTAAACAAGTTATAAAAGATTCAAACTGTCAGACCACATGCACTAACACATCAACAATACTCTGAGTGCATATATATACATATATATATATATAACAAAATATTTATGCATGTATACATGCATTTACTGTACTACCAAAATGTCTCTATTGCATTTGTTCTTTTGGGTTAATAAAAAGGAAATTTGGAGGAGAGGTGAAACCTGTGTGACATATCTGTCAAAATATTCATGACTAACAAAACTCTTACTACTTTT
The DNA here is from genome assembly GCF_964211825.1 of Aythya ferina. NCBI lineage: Eukaryota > Metazoa > Chordata > Aves > Anseriformes > Anatidae > Aythya > Aythya ferina. The sequence continues at coordinate 129,874,569 of NC_140297.1, forward strand.
AACAGCAGATGGTATTTCATGAACATGTTTTGATGTCAGCATGATTATCACTTTGCCATTTATCACATATCACTTTGCCTAGTTTGTAAGTACTATCCTTGTTTAATTTGACAGCATTTATTCTCCTTCTATAAATTTTTGAATGTGTATTTCTTCAGAAAAGCTAGCATTCTCTTTCCAAGTATACTTTTACTCCAGTAAGTAAATCATCATTGACCTTTTCTATATTGCCTGCAGTGTCCCTTATATGACATGATTAACACTATGCAATTTATTGATCATCTTTTATTTCATTGTAACATTTAAGTACTGCATAATAATTAAAGAAAATGCAGATTATTCTGTCATTTTTCTTCCATGCATTTACTCCTTGTGTCTTTTTTTTTATTATGTTTTAGAATTAAGAAGTCATTAATGAAAGAAGCAAGAGAAATAAATACAAAAATGTTTACATTTGATCTGACAATTCATAAAACATTTCCTATTTATGAGTTGTTGAAAGTCTAGGACAGAAAATAACTCTGAAGTTTTCACAGTGTTTTAGTTTTGGATATCATGCCTAAAGGTTGCACCATTACAAAAAGTACAAAATTGGAATGAATAGGTATTTTCTAAAAGAAAATGTCTCCTTAGTTAGATGCACAGAGATCAGGATTAGAATTTTGAATTTAATCAAGATAATGCCAACAAATGATAATTAATGTAATAGCATGCGTTAAAAAGAAAAGGCAGGCAAACATTTTTGAGCTTAGGCAAACATATTTATGAGCATTATTTGACAAAATGGCTCAGCACAACTTGAAGCAGTATGAGAGGAGTTCTGAAATTGCACCTACCTACTTATCCATTTGTATTATTGACAGAACATAGATTTGTAGTATGCAGAGTTGACAATTTCCAACCGGATGTTGAAGCACTGATCTACATGACAGGAACTGTGATCGTTAGTTGCCATGCTTGAAAAGGATGTGGACAGATTCAATGTGGTTAGGTGCAATCAGTCCTGAAATTAATGCATAAATGGAAGAGATACTTTTTCATTATTGCCTACTTTGGGGGAAACAGTGGGTGCAGTACTGTCAGAGTTCAGACTGATAGATATTGATACAAATCATTTTTATATGATCTGCCTATTTATAAAAATTGCTTTTCTGCTCTCTATATGGAAGTCCATGATGCATTACATTCTGAACTTCCCAATGCTCAGATTGCTGCTCTCATTGCAAGAAATAATGAAATGGATTCATTACTTTATTCTTAAAATATTCTGATTTATTTTAGGATATAATCTCTTCAATGATTTCATATACCCTTTTGTTGTCCAGTTCATTTATTTTACTGTGGGAAGGAATGCATTATACATGTTCTGAAGAGATAAAATTCAAAAATATTTTAAGAACTTTGTAAGTACACAAACAGAAAGAGGGAAAAAGACATGAGATGATGTAAAGCACAAAGATGTTTTAGGATTTAAGTGAAACTCAAGATTGTTAATGTTATGACAGTATGATTATGAGCAACTGTTTCTCTATAAAACAGAAGATTTTTTTTTTTTTTTTTTGTAAAATTTTAGGTATTCTTTCAAAATTATATTTTGGAAAACTGGTCTTGTCACTTACACTGTATCCAGAAGTGTAAAGTTGAATCAAACAATAATCTATTGGAATCTCAAATTTTGAATGGAGGGGAGATGGGGGGGGCAGGGAGGTCCTCCTTTACGTATGTATGTTTCAAATTCAGCAGTCAAAACAGTGAAAACCTGAGTGCTGAAAGCAATGACTGTGAGTTCTCTGTACAGAGGGGTATTAAAAGGAAATCAACACTACTACAGTGATATAAACAACCTTATTAATTAGATAAGATTTATTAGTCTAGGGCTGTAGTGTTACTTCTGGGTGTTAGACTAGTATCTCTTTAGAGAGCTATGTTTGTGGAGGAAAAGAAGAAAATATATCCTTCTTTGTTACTTTTTAAAACAAATCAAACTATTTTGAAGCAGAATATAGGATTAAAACAGTAGAAGCAGCAGCAGGAATATAAAACATTGATAAGATATAATAATAAATAATAATGATAATAAAAATAGTGATAATAAATGTATCATTAACTTAAACCCATGTACCTGACAATATATTTCTTAAGTATATTCAGCTGGGTTTGGATGTTTATAAGAGCTCATAAGAATTTTGCCTTCACACTTTTTTTTGCCACAACACACTTTATTTTTCAGAGAGAAATGTGATTGTACTTTTTTTTTTTTTTTCTTTTTAAGCTTTATTTCAAACCTACAACATTTGGGTTATGGCTCCTTATCTCCCTTGTTTCTAATGAATTCTTCTTCAGCCAAGCCATCTTACATGTTCAGAGTATTCACTGTTTACCTTTTTTTTTTTTGTTTGCTCGAGGTATGTTCTGTGACAGGTGAGATGTTCTCTGTACTAACTTAATGAAATGCATATTTGACATATAAATAAATCCTCAAAATAACAATTGTGAGTGCTAGTGTTTTTTTCTGTAGTATGCTTTGAACTAATTAATTTTTATAATCTGCCATTTTCCTGGTGAAATTTGATATTGGAATCCACAAGCTCTGTATTTTTAGCACAGCTTGAAGAAAAGAGACAGTTCAGATTCCTATAGACAATACAGATTTGTTGATGCACTGCAGTGCCTGGGGTTAATGAGAACTGATTCTCAGCTGTCAGGTGTAAGAATATACAAAGACAGACATCCTACTTCCAGATCCAAGACTAACTTATTTAACTCTAGCTTGATTATCTCTAATGATGTTTTAAGTTGTTTATGGACTAATATTAAAGTTTGGAAAGTTTTGTGCTAAAGAATACTTCTGTGACAGATAATGTTGGACTACATAGACCCAGCTAGCCTCTGTATGGGTAACAGTCACGGGGCAAGTACTTTTCATGAGCCACTTGACCTCTGGTCAGGTTCCTACTTCCTACATATGTCATCAGTAGCTGTTAATGTTGTACTATCTCTTATTTCCTCTACTATACTGGGCAGCCTCAGATGTAAAGCTGAAGAAATACTGTGTCAGAGATGTCAGAAGCGCCTACAATAAAAGTAGATGCTTCACTTCACTTGTGTATTCACCCTCAGATTACCAAGTCTTTTAACTGCATGACCTGGAATGCCATTCACATTTAATGGGAATAATACAATCCAATAACGAAGGCAATTTAAGAATACTCCATTTCTTTAGCATATTTCTTTAGCTTATGTCTTATGACAGGAAAGCCTCTACTTGTTTCTCAGAGTGTTGAACACTCATGAACAGAAGAACCAAACAGCCATAAACTGCGCCAAGAATGAATTAAAACAATATAAGTAAAGTGAAAAAAATAAAGTTAATAAGGAAACCAATCAAGGGAACGTAAGATTTCTCATAGTCTACTTGAAAGTATCATTGGTTCTGCCTTTGATATTTTTCCAAAGCTGAGTAGCAAGAGGTCATGTTTTTCCAACACCTAGTTTCATAGAAGAGAAGGTTAATGTACACTGCTAGTCTAAGTGACAATGATCTATTCCAAATGACATTACATTTGCCATAAAGATCAGCACTGAGAAAATACAGTTGAAAATTATTTTGGTGTGATTTAAAACATTCTTCTCATTAACATCTTGCGAGGGACAACATGGATGTCAACAGTGAACTTAGTCAGATTTTCCATTTCCAGGCTACTAGAACTTGCAGAATAATATTTCTCTTAAGATAGATCTTCTTCTCCCACATAGTAAGTATGAATATTCTGAAAAGCTATGTAAGACTCGACTAGGGCTAAAGGAGAAAGCTTTCACAAGAACTCTAGATATGGAAAATTAATTAAGGAATTTTATTTACATGTAAGAGGTTTTAAAAATCATGGAGAAGTATGGGGAAATTATGTCTAACAGCCATTGCATATGGAGAAGATGTTTGTTAAAATTACATGGAAAAAAAAATTGATAAACTGGAAATTAAAACAAAGTTATTAAAGCTAGGCATCTTTATTGCCTTACTGCCTCCTCTAAATCTCTCACCACTTATTCCAGTACACTCCACTCTGGAAAATGTCATAGAATCATAAAATCGGGGGGTGGAAAGGTGGGATGGGAAGGGCGGAGGGACGACACATGACACCTGTTTAAAGAGACCTCCAGAAATCTTGTAGTTCAACAAGACAGTAAATTACTTAAGACTGTATTCAGATGAGTTTTGAATACCTCCAAGGAAGGAGATTCCACAGTCTACATAGGAAACACGTTCATGTATCTGACCAACTTCACAGACAAGAAAAAATTCCTTACTTCTACTGTAAACTTACCATTATACAAATTGTGTCTGTTTCCTATTGTCCTAATGTTTTGCACTCTAAAGAAGACTTTTTGTCTCCATCTTCTCCATACCATCCAACTAGGAGAAAAGCATCCTGGTCAATCTCTGGTAAATCTTATCCTCCTAAGACTGAATAATACCACTTATCTCAGCTTATCCTCTCCTGTAATGTACACCTAATTATTTGATTGCCTTACACTGGACGTACTCTGGTATGTCAATATTTTATTTGTTACTGGAAAGCACACCATGCTCCAATTTCATAAGTGTGAAAAATTAGTGGAAGTACTATTTGCCTTTACGTGCTGTCAGTACTCTTGTTAATCCAGCCCAGGATGTTGGTCTTTGCTGTAAGGGCACATGCTCAAAATTTTGTCACCAGGATGCCCAGAAAATTTTCTGCAAAATTGTTTTTTATCCTATTGAGATTAATCCTGTCCAGGTGCAGCATTTTTCAGGTTCATGTCAGCCCATTTCTCCAGGATGTCAAGATCCTCCTAAATAGCAGCCCTATTATCTAACTGAGTGAATAATGCAGAATTTGTACTAGGAAGTTTAAACGTAAAGAGAAGATTTTTCTGCAGTCCATATTTTCCCTGTTAATTTTACAAAGAGGTCTGATACTTTCTGTTAATTTCCACCACTTTCACCACCCTTAAAGTGGATCAATAAACAAAGTTTTTATATCTCTCCTGACTTAAGATGGGTGCTTTAAACATAGGACTTGTTTTGGCTAGTAGGCCAAAGACCTGCATGCTTCACCAGGGACTCTTTTGCATGAAGAAGCAGCCATAAGTGATGGTCCTTTCTTTGTCTTTCCACATGATTTTATCTGCCTCAGTATAGAGTCCCTTTAGGATATCTTTAACCACTCGCAAGGCTTTAGTTCCTGTGCTTCATATTTTGGTGTAGAAGAGCTGCAAAATCTTGTCTCATTTTTACTGGGAAAAAAAAAAAACAAACAAACAAACAACAAAAATATGGTCAGTGCAGCATAAGAAAGTAGACATGCTAAAGTTATTTGAAATAAAAATGTTGAGGAACAAAATAATTTAATAGTTGAGACAGCAGCTATTGGCAGCTCAAGGACTTAAGAAGAAAAATAACAACCTAAAAGGATACAAAAAAATTGAAAATGCCCTCAAAGAACAGGATGATGGTGATCAATGCATTCTTAGCAGCAATGGAGTTCAACTTCTTCCCACTTGAGAGATGACAACCTGATCACAGAGATTCATTTGTTGTCTTATTGGGCTTTGTGACCAAGTTAAAACTTGTTCTAGAAGATATTAGTTCCAGGCACTTATTTTCCTTGTATTATCCAATAGAAATTTGTACTGTGCTTTTAAGTTTTGTTTGTCTTGCTGTGTCTGGTGTAAGATATCCAAGGAAAAGAAATCCAGAGAGGGAGGATTACAGAATCAGCATTACAAGAAGATTGTTGCAGACTGCCTAACTGTTCAGTCTGAAAATCTTGATGTGCTTTACAGAGGTAACATGAAAATATATGCTGTATGATTGCCTATTCCTACACCAAGAAATTCCCCTAGGCAAGTAGTTTCAACTACTCAGCTTAAGTATCTTTCCTTTCTCAGCTTGGTTTTGTTTTCTTTAACAAGAGCTTATGGCAGTTGGGAACCCTAGCCAATGCCTTGCTTGCTACATGTCAAGGACAGAAAGCAGCTCTCACCTGTCTGGTGAATGAGATGGAAGATACAAGGTGTAGGTGTAAAATCATGTTCTGCAACTTTTAATGTTTTCATTTTGACTGAATGAAAAAAGAAAAACAAGAAACAATGGAAATGGCTGTCATTTACTAAGATATCTTTGTTCTTGAGCAGAACACCTCCCAGCATAAGAAAGACATGAACCTGTTAGAAGAGGTACAGAGGAGGACCACAAAAATGATCAGAGGGTTGGAGAACCTCTTTTATAAAGACAGGCTGAAGGATTTGGGGTTGTCCAGCCTGGAGAAGGGAAGGCTCAAAGGAGACATTATAGCAGCCTCCCAATATTAAAAGGGGCCTACAAAGATGAGGATGGGGATATCAGGGAGTGTAGGAAAGGGGTATTGGTTTTAGACTAAAAGAAGGTAGATTTAGATTAGATATCCAGAAGAAATTCCTTTCTATGTGGTTGATGAGTCACTTGAACAAGATTCCCAGAGAAGTTGTGGATTCCCCAACCCTGAAAGGATTGAAGGCCAGGCTGAATGGGGCTTTGAGCAAACTGCTCCAGCAGAAGGTGTCCCTGCCCATGCCAGAGGGGTAGGAATCAGGTAGTCTTTGAGATCCCTTCCAACCCAAGTCATTCTGTGATTCTGTGATTCTACCATTCTTCATCATTCTTTCTTCTGTTGCAGATAGGAAAAATCTTGTAATCCTCCTTATTCCTTTTCCATGGGGGGAAACAAACTCAAGTAGTCCTCTGATGTCCAACAGTTTTCTCTACAAGCCTGTTCTCCTTCTGGTCCACTTCCTTTACAATTAAGAAATCAGAACTGCACAAAACTAATTTTAAACACTGTAAGGAAATATTTGAGCCACATTATTCATTTAAATTATTTTTTTCTTGATTTATGTAACATATGTGCCTAAAGTGGATGATTTGTTTTACTGAGATCATTGTAAGGAAGAAAAAAAAATTAAAAACTTAAAATTAAGCATTAATAATTCATACTTTTTTAAAAAACATTTGTATCAGTTAAATAAAATAGAAACATAGCCACATAAAAATCCATATAGTTTTAAGCTGATTAGATCAATAAAGTATGATCTCATGAAGGATTTTATTATTATTCTTCCTTTCTGTGCTAACTGCCTTCAGAAAAACAGTTTCTGTATCTACTTTATATTGTATACTGTAAAACTCTTGACTGGATTTAATGTAAAATCGTTCAAAATATTATGTTAGTTCAAACTAACTTCTTTGCTAAGCTTTAGCATTATAGATAGTTATTCAACTGATAAAAAAAAAAAAAAAAAAAAAAGTAAACCCAAATATTGTCCATTGTCTCCAGATAGCTTAAAAAAAGTAAACCCAAATATTGTCCATTGTCTCCAGATAGCTTAAAAAAAGTAAACCCAAATATTGTCCATTGTCTCCAGATAGCTTAACTTAGATAAAATACTGTCATCAGCCTTCATAGTGAAATACAAGGTTTCAACTTATTTTTCAAAATCTACTGATTTCATTCAAAAGTGTTTCTAGAACTTACAGTTGCAGAGACGACTCCAGAGAAAATCATGCCACAATATTCATTTGCTTCTATAAAGACCTTGAAAATGTAGTCATGAAGAATAAGAGATACCTTGTACCATTCATGATCTTATAGCCCATTACTTGAAGAAATTGTTACATGTATACAAACACTGTTATCCTTTCCAGTGATGATGAAACGTCTTTTAAGAGGGATTGGCAGAAAAGCAAGACAAAGAAAACAAATAAGTCTGAAAGGCTAAGAGGACAGAAAAGGGAACATAAAAACATGTTCTGAACATCACTTTCTGCTAACATTGGATCCTTATTTTGTCATTCTTCTAAGAAGAGTTTCATCTTTAGGGAGAACTTGGTCAAACTTCAATATAAAGTTGAAGTTTGGTGTGGCTGAACAAGGACATGCTGATAGAATTTAGGCAAAAGAAGGAAATGTACAGACAGAGGAAACAGGGTCATGTGCCCTGGGAAAAGTACAGGAATGCTGTCAAGAATTGCATCTAGGTCTGGGGCTGAACTTGCAGATTGTAATATTTTGTTTGTAAAATCATGTCAAAATTTTTGTCCAACAAACCCGCCAAGTTCTTCTCTGCAGGGCTGCCTTCAGTGAGTTCTCCATCCAGTTTTTACTCATGTATGGGACTGACCTGGCACTGGTGCAGCACCTTGCACTTAGACTTGCTGAATCTCATTATTTTTTTTTAGCAATGTGAGTCTCCCACATTTCAGAGGCATCTATCTGAGAAGAGACCTGAACTTAAAATTTAGAGCTAGAAACACTGATGAAATGCTTCACATACTTGGCTTCAAATCATCACTTTGAGGTATGGTAGTACCTGCACAGCCAGACCTTGGCTCACATGGTCTGGTCATGGTACAGCTCACTGATCCCAAGATATTCTGTTTCTTCAAATACAGAGGAGGTTAAAGAGGAGTTAATAAAGAGTTACAAAACATAACAATATGCAAGTTCATCAATATCACAATTAAGAGTAAGACTAGATGAGGGCTTCTATTAGCCAGCAACACTCAGACTTATTAAATCTTTAATTTTTATCAATTATAGTGACATATATTGACAATGTATACAGATTTCAGCAAGGAATTATATTTTTCAGTGAAAAAGTCTGTTTTCTTCCAGGAATACCACGTGCATTCTGATTAAAAGAAAGACATTACCCAGTCAGTTCAGGATAGTCAGTTCAGGCCTGTCTAAGAGCAACGTTGGGACCCTGAACATCAGAAGAGTCAGCTTCCGGATGTTCAAAGAATTTGTGGATGAGATCCCATGGGACACAGTCCTTAGGGACAAAGACTCTTATCAGAGCTGGCAACTCTAAGAATATTTTCCTAAGAGCACAAGAACTCTCTATTCCCATATGGAATAAATCAAGCAGGGAAGGTAGCAAACTGGCATAGTTGAATAAGGATCTGCTGCTCAAACTTAGTCAAAAGAACAAAATGTACAGACAGGGGAAACAGGGTCATGTGCCCTGGGAAAAGTACAGGAATGCTGTCTGGATGTGCTGGGATGGGATCAGGAAAGCCAAGGCAGAACTAAACTTGGTGAGGGATGCAAAGAATAACAAGAAGGAGATCTACAGGTACATTATCCACAAAAGAATGACTAAGATAGTCAGCATTTGTCCTGGACAAATGACCAGATGGAGAACTGGTAACAACAAATGTGGAGAAGGCAGAGGTACGTTTGCCTTGGTCTTCAATGGTGGTCAAGCTTCCCTGAATCCCTAGGCAAGGCTGGAGGAGCAGAGTCCCTCCCACTGTAAGAGAGGACCTCCTGATGCAACTTAACAACTACAAGTCTATAGGCCCTGATGTCATGCATCCCAAGGTCTTGAGGGAACTGGCTGATGTAGCCAAGCCACTCTCCATCATATTTGAAAAATCGTGGCAGTCAGGTGATAGGAAGAGTGGAAACATGCCTCACAGTTTTAAAAAGGGTTGAAAGGGGAACCTGGAGAACTACAGACTGGGGAGCCTCACCTCTGTGCCTGGCAAGATCATGGGACAGATCCTCCTGGAGGCCATGCTAAAGCACATGCAGGAGAAGGAGGTGATCTGTGACAGCCAGCATGGCTTCACCAAGGGCAAATCATGCCTGACCAATCTGGTGGGCTTCTATGATGGAATAACTGCATCAGTTGACTGGAATTCTGTAAAGCCTTTGACACAGTCCCATGTGACATCCTAATCTCTAAATTGGAAAGATATGGATTGGAAGGGTGGGACATCTGGTAGATAAGAAATTGGCTCAGTTGCTGCTCCCAGAGAGTGGTGGTCAATGGTTCTATGTCCAGGTGGAGGTCAATGATGAGTGGTGTCCCTCAGGGGTCTGTCCTGGGACCAGTCCTTTCCTATATCTTCATCAATGACATAGACGATGGGCTTGCGTGCATCCTCAGCAAGTTTGCAGATGACACCAAGCTGAGTGGTGCGGCTGATACCAAAGAAGGAAGAGATGTCATTCAAAGGGACCTGGACAAGCTGGAGAAGTGAGCCCATGTGAACATCATGAAGTTCAAAAAGTCAAAGTGCAAGGCACTGAACCTGGATTGGTGCAATCCCAGACAGGACAACAGATAGGGAGAAGAACTCATTGAAAGCAGCCCTGAGGAGAGAGACCTGGGGGGTTGTGGTAGCCAAAAGGCTTGATACAGGCCAGCAGTGTGCACATGCAGCCCAGAAGACCAGTTGCATCCTCTGCTGCATCAAACGAGGTGTGACCAGCAGGTTGAAGGAGTTGATTGCCCCCCTCTACTCTGCCCTCAGGATGCCCCACCTGGAGTACTCCGTCCAGGTTTGGGGGCTCCAGCACAAGAAAGATATGGGCCTGTTAGAGTGAGTCCAGAGGAGGGCAACAAAGATGATCAGAGGGCTGGAACACCTCTCCTACAAAGAATGGCTGAGAGATGGGTATGTTGAGCCTGGAGAAGAGAAGGCTTCAGGGAGACCTTACTTCAGGTTTTCAGTACTTAAAGGGGGTCTTATAAAAAGGATGTAGAAGGACTGTTTACTTGGGTATATAATTACAGAAAAAGGGTGAAGGGTCTTAAACTAAAAGAGGATAGATCTATACTAGACATTAGGAGGAATTTCTTTAAGGGTAGTGAGTCACTGGAATAGGTTGCCAAGAGAAGTTGTGGATGCACTCCCATCCCTGGAGGTGTTCAAGAACAGGCTGGATGGGCCTTAGCCAACCTGATCTAGCAGGAGGCATCCCTGGGAGTCTGCCAGGGAGGTGGAATTAGATGATCTTTAAGGTCTCTTCCAACACAAGTCATTCTATGATTCTATCATAAAATTAACAAGACACATCTGTTGATTGATTGACACTCTTGTGTCAGTGTCTGTTAATAATCTATATAAAACCAGAATGAATAATTAAAGTTTGTGTTTATTAAAATTCATCATTATCCTTGTTTTCAAAATCTGCATAAAGACATTGCTCCTCAAAAGAAGAGCAACTAGTATATGTTTAGATGCAATATGGCATGGAGAAACAGACTTTTCCTGTAAAGGAAATTAATATAGGGACTTGTAACTTTGGGGCATAACTAAATTGTTGGTGTGGAATTCATCAGTGTATCTTAGTACTTAATGTACAAAGAGAACAGAGATTCTCTCTTCTCAAGCAGCCACACTAAGAAAACAAAGGGAAATGGTTGAACGTTGCACTGGGAGAGGTTTGTCTTGATATATAATATAAAGATATATATCAAATATATATATATAGATATATATATTTATGCTTTTTTTTTTTTTTTTAACAGTCAGAACTATTGATCATTGGAACAACTTCCCCAGGGATGTGGCAGAATCCCAGCCACTGGACGGATCACACAAGATGTGATTAGACAGGGTGGACAGCATGCTAAATATTCTGATCTTGTCTCCCTTTTCCAAAGAAAGGTTGGTCCCAATGATCTTTTTAGCTCCCTTCCAAATATGCTTGTTTTATGATTTTATGACTCTATAATCCTACATACTTCTGATTAAAGTAAAATATAATCAGACAATTTTAACATATAGTACCATATCTATATAATGATGTAGATTTTTACAACTGAAAAACAGAAACTCTTCATATTGAAAATGCTTCTGCAATAGTATTACATACATTCTTGTTCTGATACTATATATATATATTAAAAAAAAAAAAAGAATAAAAATTGTGTATGTGTAAGTCTCGTACTCGTTCAACTATCTCAATAGTGAGGAAAGTGAGGAACGAACAGGAAAACCTACATTCTACTAAAAAAAATAAAAAAAAAAAAAAAAAATCATCTGATTTTAAATCAAAATCGTCCTGGAATTGTAACCATTGTAGAATTGAAGTCACAACCAATTTTCACATAGTTAATAAAAGCTGCTCACAAATTGAAATTGGGGATACAATAAAAATAATAATAATAAAAAAAAAGATTTCCGATGCAGCTTTAGTTGGAAGGTAGATTTATTTATTAATAGCATCTATTGTAACTACTTTTTCCTCTCCTGAAATGTGGAGGGTGCAATTTCAGTGACTCTGATGTAATTCTTCTATAACTCTTCCACAGATGCTTTAATGTCAATCAATCTTGTTTCTCTGTAGTAGCTGACTGTCCCCCTAGCACCGCAATTCTATTCACTCAATTCATATTGAATTCTATTGCTGTATTAAAGGGACAGTTGGCTAGCATGAGGAGGACAGGGTTGATTGACTAGGATTCTGTGCAAGAATTACAGTAGAATTACAGCACAGATGCAGAAATTGCAGCCTGCTGCTCCGTGGAGGAGTTTGAATGGAAATGGTTCTGGGAGAAAGGAATTGCACCTATCAAAGATAGTAGGAAAGTCTCCCCAGAACTAATCCCCATCAAAAAACAATTTGGGAAAGAAATAATGAAACTTAAACATTTTAAAGTACAGTGTTACTGAAAAAAAAAAATAATAAAAAGGAAAAAAAAAAAAGAAAAAGAAAAAAAAAAGAAAAACAAATCATTAAGTATTCAACCTTCTTTTAAATTACTGTTTGAAAAACTGTTTTTCTAATGATTGTACTAATGTTATACTGTTTTGATAGCAGTACTACTCTATGGTTTTTATCATCTAAATATCAAGGATATATTAAAAGCCAGGTAGCAGGTTTTGTGAGGAGAAATGGTTCGAGTGTGTTCTTTAAATCTTTGGCATTTCCATCCTGATTCTTCATGTCAGCAGCAATTTAAAATACAGAGTTTCCTTAAACTGGTATTGCCACATTTATGTACAAAATACATATAAATAAATAAATTAAATAAAGTAAATTAAATATGTAAATACATTAAATAAATACATAAAAGTACAAAAAGTAGATATTTTAGGGGAATTTCAGGTATGTTGCCCATAGGCCACAATCACTTACTTTAAAACTAGACAGTTCTTGAATTTTCTTTTACCAAAGTAGCTGTTGGAAGTGATTTAGCAGATTATAAATGCTTCTGAGTTAATATGTTTGTGTCATCATAGTTACATTTTAACATATTAAGATCATTACCACATATAGGGGTACTATGTAATCACTCAAAAGCCTTATTAACTACCATTTTACTCTAATTTGCCATGTGATAAAATTCACAAAGATATTGGCTATGCTATGAGAGATACATTTGGTAACAGATTTATATCATGTCATATATATTATTGTATTATTTATGTATTTATTAACCTATTTGGTCCCTGTTGTATTTTTTTTTGTAACTTTTTTTTTTTTTTAATTTCAGCCAGTTTTTTTTTCTGACATAAATAAAATGTATTGTACATTCTGATCAATAGAGAATAACATTTAGCAGGATTTATTCTTGTTACAAAATATATTCCTCTATATAAACACTTTTTACAGAAAAAGTAGCACAGACTTTGATTAATTCTGCCCCAAACTAATAATCCTGATAAGCATTCTCTAATATCTTGGCTTATACTTTTTAATCTGGATATGGATATGTCCTGGTTTCAGTTAGCACAGTTAACCCGTGCCTCTAGGGTCGCGGTAGATTTTCCATCCCACTTTCTCATGTCCTCTCCATGGTCTCGTAAGTAAAACCACAGGGTGGCACGGGGTGAGTACCCACCATATCGTCTTCCTTGTGTGGGTGAACGCCTACCCCTGACAGCTGAGACACTGCTTTGTACAGGTGCGAAGGAGAATAATCTCTCTTCAAGTTGGTGAACCTTTTCAGAAAGTTTCTCCCAAGTGTTCTCCTTTGGTCGGTGGGCACTGGTTGGTTCAGGTGGGGAGGACAATAGATTCTCTTCAAGTTGGTGAACCTTTTCAGAAAGTTTCTCCACAGCTGAGACGCAGGCCTGTAAGGAAGAGGAGAGACTTTCTTCGTACTGCCGGAGTTGTTTAGCCGCTTCACCCACTGTGGGTTCCTCATCCTCTTTCCAGGCCATTATTGCCAATGAGCTGGCATATGATGATGGTGCACTCCGTACAAACTTCCGCCACATGGGTCGTGTACACTTGACTTCATCTGGATCTGTGGATGTTTGTTTGAGGTCTGGATCCTCATAAATCACTTCCCGTACAGCTAATTCCCTCAGGTACTGGATTCCCTTCTCCATAGTGGTCCACTTGCCTGGTAGACATAAAATATCTTCCTTGAAGGGATACCTTTCCCTCACAGCTGAGAGGAGACGCCTCCAGAGGCTGGTGGGTCGTGCTCCATCTGCAATTGCTTTGTCAATGCCGGCGTCTCGAGCAAGGGATCCCAGCCGCTTGGCTTCCCTGCCGTCTAATTCCACACAATTGGCTCCAGAGTCCCAGCACCGGAGCAGCCAGGTGACAAGCTGCTCACCTATACAGCGACCAAAATCTTTTCGCACATCTCGTAGCTCGCGCTCGTTTAGGCTTCGGGTAGTTACTGTTGCTCTTTCGGCATCCTCATCTTCCTCCTCCTGAATCCTTGACGGCCCAGCGTCGTCATCATCTTCGTCATCTCTATACTTAGTTTTGGCAGAAGCCTTACCTGGATTGGCAGAAGACTCTCTGCGTTCTAAACGACTTGAATTTCTATACCATATTTTCACCTTCTCTACAGGGGCAGCTTGCACTGCTACTGCTCGTTTCTCTGACTTTGTTACAGGGTCTGCCACAGGGGTTGGAATGCCCTCTGCAGGGTCAACTTGCACTGCTACAGCTCGTTTCTCTGACACGGCCACAGGAGCTGGAGCGGCTACAGGAGCTGGAGTTGGAGCTGGAGCAGTTGCAGGAGCTGGGACTGGAGCAGCAGTAGGAGCTGGAGCTGGAGCGGCTTCAGGAGCTGGAGCTGGAGCGGCTTCAGGAGCTGGGACTGGAGCAGTTGCAGGAACTGGGACTGGAGTAGCGGCCGGAGCTGGAACTGGAGCGACTGCAGGAACTGGGACTGGAGCAGCTGCAGGAGCTGGAGCTGGAGCAGCTTCAGAATCCACCGTAGGGGTCACAGTGGCCGTTGGATCTGTCACAGGGTTTGGAGTGGCCGCAGGGTCTGTCACTAAGTTGACAGCAGTATCAATGGCAGCTCGATAGGCATGAGCCAGGCCCCAGCACGTTACAATGATTTGTGTTACTTTGGAACTGCCAGAATCATTACACCTTTTTTTTCAAGCATTCTGCCAGTTTTTGAGGATTTTGCCATTGTTCAGGGGTGAATTTCCAACACACTGGGGGTGCCAACTGCTCTAGATGCCTGCCCATATCCACCCATACTCCCTGCCACCCACAACTATACTGCCTCCGGGCAGATCTCCGGATGAGCTTCATAAGTAGTTGTTTAACTTTAAGCAGAATCTGAAGTGCATTCATGAGGCAGAACAACAAGACTATGGTATTCTGAGTATTCCAGAAATATTCAATATCTTGGAGAGCTATTGTGACAAGCTCAGGGGATAAGAGGGTGGTGAAGGAGGAAGGCAGAGTGACCCAGGAGGATACAGGGGTGGTGAAGGAGAAAGGGAGAGTAAGCAAGTAAGGAAAAATATCCTCCCCTTTCCCCTCCACAGATTGACTCTCTAATGGAGAAAAACAATAGGTATAATTGCTAATAGTTCCCAAGATGCTGTTTCCAAAGTACAGAGTCCACGATGTTACTGAGTATAAATACCAAGTTAGAGTCATGACCAGATATCTTATCGTCTCATAAGCCATTGCTATAACACTTAGTACCATAATGGTCTGAAACCAGGGCCCGGAGAGGAGAAACAACACTACAGAGAGCAAATACGGAAAATAATGTACTATAATACTCAATTTGGAAAACAGGCGCAGCAGAGTTGTGATTAAAGCAATCAGCATCATGACAAGTGACTATTAAGCAGGTCTAATCCTTACACCAATTTTAGTTTAACACACTCTGATCAGATCTGCCGTTATCTCAACCTTTCGGGCCCCACGTTGGGCGCCAAAAAGACTGTCGTGGTTTAACCCGACCGGCAGCTAAACACCACGCAGCCGTTCGCTCACCCTCCCCCCTCCCTCTCTGGGACGGGGGAGAGAAATGGAAAGTGAAGCCCGTGAGTTGAGATAAAGACAGTTTAATAAGACAGGAAAAAAAAATAACAAAATAATAATAACAATAATAATAATGATGATACAATGGTGATAATACGAAAGTAATAATAGTATGTACAAACAAGTGATGCACAATGCAATTGCTCACCACCCGCTGACCGATGCCCAGCCTAACCCCGAGCAGTCCGGCCCCCTCCCCCCGGCTAGCCACCCCTATATATTGTTTAGCATGACGTCAGATGGTATGGAATACCCCTTTGGCTAGTTTGGGTCACCTGTCCTGGGTCTGTCCCCTCCCAGCTCTTACTGCACCCCCCAGCCTGCCCGTTGGCAGGACAGAGCAAAGGCTGAGATGTCCTTGGCTTAGTATAAGCACTGCTCTGCAACAATTAAAGCATCGGGGTGTTATCAGCACTCTTCTCATTCTAAGCCAAAACACAGCATTCCACCAGCTACTAGGAAGAAAATTAATTCTGTGCTAACTGAAACCAGGACAGGATAATGTTAATCACTTCAGCCTTTGGAATGCCTAGAAACCTTTGATTTCCCTGACTGTAGTTTCTGTATGCACAATGACTGCCACATAGTTATGACTGGATAATTGTTTGGACATGGTCTTGGGCAGGTTGCCCTAGTTGACCCTGCTTGAGGAGGGGCATTGGACTAGATGACCACCAGATGACCTGAACCATTCTGTGATTCTGTCATGTTCTGCTTCTGATGAGGAATAAAAATCTCAAAATTCAGAAATATATATGGTTTTAACATGAAGAAATGAAGACAGAGAGGATCTAGCATTTGTTTCTTCTGGTGTTTATTTACCCTCATTGCCAAATTACTAACTCCTCCATTCTGAAACACTTCATCCTATACATATCATTTGTGCTTGGTTATTTGAACAAGATAGTTGGTGTGGTGGTATTCAGTGTGGTGGTATCACCCAGATGGGTAGCTGAGCTACACTACAGCTGCTCATTCACTCCTGTTCCTCAGAGGGAAAGGGGGAGAAAATACAATAAAAAGGACTGGGAGATCACTCAACAATTATCATCAAAGGAAAAACAGACTCAGAATAGTGACATTGATAAAATTTATTATCTATACTGACAGGCTAGAGGAGTTAGAAACAAACAAGCAAACAACAACAACAAAACTAAAAACACCATCCTCCCATCCACCCTCTTCCACCTCCTCCCCCCAGTCATTGATTGTATGTGGGCTTCCCACAGGCAGCAGCTATTCAAGAACTGCTTCCACATGGTTCTGTACCAGAGTCCATCCGTCAGGAACAAACTGCTCCAGCATGGGTCTCCCACAGGCAACAGCTCCCCCCAGTCCTCCTACTTTTTGATTACTATTTGATTAATATTTTTCCAATTCATTTCTAATTTCCACCTGCACTTTGATACAAGTGAACTTCCATCAAATTTGTCCTGTTTCTTTAGAGGCAGTGTTTTCTTATCTGTGGTCCTTCCTTGAGCTGGATAGAAGTTCTTTTCTCTTGGAGATATTTCAAAGCACAGGTGTAATAAATCCCTTTTGTGTGTGTGTGTGTGCGTGTGTGTTGTGTGTTTTTCATTTGACTTCTCAGGGGTGTTATGTTCATTATTATTCTCTTATTTGAACACTTTAACATGTAACGAAGGTCACTCAGAAATCTAATGAGAAAGCATATGGCATTATGCTTCCAGTATGCATTCTCATCTTTATTGGAATGATTTATTTGTATGCAGGTTACACTGCCTTTCCCAGTTTAGCATGGGTAAAGCTGCATGAGATCTCGTGTGGAAACAAGTATACCAGCTGAGTCAAATCTGAGCTGTACAATATAATGCTGCCTTTTATCACAATTAAAGTGGGAAGGTGTTTTGGGTTGTCATTTCCATGGATTGAAATCTTTATTTTTTTCAGTGTCTAGAGTTGGATCTGTATCAGATATATAATCCAAGATATAGAGACCAAAGCAAAAATTTATATTTTTTTACAGCATTTGACTCTTTCTTTGCTATCTGAAAATAGCAGCAACAACAAAACACAAAACAGAATAATCATACCTGTACTGTGATATTGCAATAATTTCCACAAAATAATATGAATATGCTGTATAAGCATATGGCTGAATTTGGCTGATTTATTAAATAATGACCTTGTGCATTCCTCACCAATTGTTTAGGTACCTGACCAGCCTAGAAAATATTAATGGCTTCAGCTCACATGAGATGCAGACTGGTATATGGACAGGAGCTATCTGGTTAATACTCATTCTAAAGAAAAATAAAGAAAGTATTGGAGTTTGGAGGAAGATATTGAGGCAGAAAATAAAACAAACTCCTCTGAGAGTATTAGATGTTCTTGCTTAGAAAGCCAAGCTATCTTAGTTTTGGAAATTACTACTATTAGTAGATCATTTCATGACAATGTTCACAAGTGCTTTCTTCTCAACAATTTGCTTAGGAACTTTCAACTTTTTCTTCCAGATATGGATATTATAACTATCAATGCCACTATCTTCTCTTAATTGGACTACTGAGAGGACTGCCTGTAAAAATATTCTAACTGACTCAGAATATTCAGAGACAATCTGGAGTTGGATGTGCTTCTCTGTAGCATCTGTAACAGTACAAAATATTATGTGCCTATCCCTCATTTTTCATTTGTTGTCTTTCTTTCCCTCTCTTCAGAATTCACCACTTTGACACCCTCCTTTATGTGGCATTCTAATCACATTCTGTCAAAAAAAATGAGGTTAGGAAAACTCGTTATTATTAAACATATAAGATTATTTGTATTGTATAGACAAAATGTTTTAAATGTCCTTGATACATGCACATCTGCCAGCAAAGCAGTGGAGGTCAAATTAGGAAGGAGTGAGCCTCTGTGTGTGACCTGAGAAAGACAATCCATTTGCAGGAGCCCACCACAGCCACAGAAGTTTGCCTGAGCAAGCTGATATGGGTGATAGCAAACTTCATTACTTTGGGTTCTGCACTGGCTATGTCTACTTTTCCACAAGATGTTTAATATGTGAATTTTGAATTGAAACGATTAATTGATCTACATCTTTCCTTACCTGAAAGCTTTCCTCAGTTTTTCACAAATGAAAATTGAATGTTTACCCTCCCCCCTTTTTTTAAATAATCTAGATGTACAAAGGTGATGTACAGTGCTTTATGTTGATTTATTTGTTAATGTGTCATCAAAAGCATTTTCTGATATGCAGCTTAAATAGTTTCATTTTTGCTTTAATCTTATTACTGCTGTTTAAATTCCTGTTTATCACCCGGAGTGATTCTTCTCCTGGTCTGGATGTACACTTCCAAGATATAGACTGTTATCATATCCCCCTAATTCAGCAAAGAGTTAGCCATGGTATACTATACATATATCATCATTTAAAATATGTATTCCTCGACCTATCCTACTGTTTTGTAATAGTTTGTGCTGTCCGAAACTTCTTTAGTTTCTGGATAGGGCTTTGGTAATTAGAAACCTTCAGTACAGTATGCATTTCAGCTCTGCTTCTTCTTGAACCAAACCTAATTTAAAGGAAATTAAAAACCTGCTTTTATACTGTATGCAAAGAGAAGGACTATGAGGCTCTCCTATAATGTGTCTCTTCTGAAAAACAAACAACAACAACAAAACTATCTCTGTCTTTATCATTTGTATGAGTAATATTCCATTCTATGGAATGAAACTTGTCTAATTAACTGTTTACTGTGATCAACCCAATAATTGTTAATTGTTAGTTATTATTTTATGTCTCTGTTATTATAGTGCATAGAAACCCAACTCAGGAACTAAGACCTGTTTGTGCCAGGCACTAATTGAACACAAGAAGATGTTCTTTTTCCCAAGGATCCCATAGGTCTAAATAAACCTAAACAAGTAAGAACAGATAACCAACAGGAAAGGAACAAAGAACAAGAGATGACCAACAGGAAAGGAGAAAGAACGAGACAGCAGTTGGAAGGAAAAAGGAGACAGAATGGTGATGGGTAGCAGTTTGAGATATGGAGAGTCTTGGGGCTCCCTTAATATAGAAGCTTTCTTTCTCTCAGTAAGCATATGTTTTGAGTAATCAAATGCTTGAGTAATCAAATGCAAATGCAAATGTGTTTTGAGTAATCAAATGTGAATAAAATTGCTCATTTTAGGGATTCCATGTTAAAAATTGTTGCTCTTTACTGAAGAAAACAGACATGAACCAACAACACACTTGCATACAAACCAATAAGCTGTTACTCTGAAGTCATGGGCCTCCAAAATCATCTCTAAATATTTAGACTCCTAAACACTTTAAAAAATAAATAAATAAATTACATTTAACTTGGTTGTTTACAAGACAAACCATTTTCAGCTTTAAAAAATTTTATATAAATGCCAAGTCTAGATTTTATCACCTACAAGATCTCTATCATCAGGAGAACCCTATCATTTAATATTAATCTGACTCCAAGGGTGAATAGCCTCAGGAATCTGTTCAGGACTGATGTTCAGCTAGAGTTTTAAACAGAGGTGTAAGATCTAGGGCAGTTGGATTTACAGAATTACTGTGAATATTTTGGTAGCATTGGAATAGTAGAAGGTGGGATAGTGACATTTTTAATGGTGGAGAGTTAAATGAAAGGGTTAAGTAATAACCCTTTTATTTAAAAAATCTGATTATTGTGAAAGACATGAGAATGAAATGATCAGCTTTGCTACTGGTGAGAAAAATAAGACATTTTTATTTTTGGAAAACTGACATCAGTAAATACATTGAGAGAAATATTTACACATTAGTCAGTAGAACTTTGTGATTTTCCTATTACTTCATTAATTTGCAAATGATGCTCCTGTTATTTTTCCTTTAAGAGGAGTGAAATGGTGGGTTTCATTGTATTTAAAATGTTGCTGTAGGGATTACGTAATAAACTGCACATAAACATAAATCTATTGCACTACATTTTTATAATATAAAGCAAATTTGATACTTTTTTTTTTTTTTTTCTTCTTACTTATTCACCTTGCACACCTTGGTGGGGCTGTTGGCTGTGTATGTGCTCTGATACGGTAGAATTTTAGTCTGTTGTATTTTGCACAGTGAAAGCACACATATTTTCATTTTAAGATTTTGTACGTCTTTTTTCTTTTCTTTTCTTTTCTTTTCTTTTCTTTTCTTTTCTTTTCTTTTCTTTTCTTTTCTTTTCTTTTCTTTTCTTTTCTTTTCTTTTCTTTTCTTTTCTTTTCTTTTCTTTTCTTTTCTTTTCTTTTCTTTTCTTTTTTCTTCTCTTCTGTTTTGTTTGGTTTTGTTTGTTTTTGTTTTTGTTTTTGTTTTTCTTTCAGCTTTTAGTATTCCTGTAAATTTAATTATAGCAATTCTGATCTTTTCTATAAGTACAATATTTTATTAATCTCTCTATAACATAAGATGCGTGCTTTAGTGAAAACTAGATCAAAGCAAAATGTTTCTATTAACTAGACATTTTCAATAAAGGTAAGTCATCATCTGCTCCTAGGAGAATTTCTGAGCATAATTTAGAAAGAAAATTTTGAAATGTTGCTCTGTTTGAACTGGAATAAAAATGCATCTTGTGTAAACACAATAGGAATTTTCTCTTGTGTTTCTTAGACTTGCAGTATGGGTTTTGTAGAGTGATAAGTAGAGCTCTCTGCATGGTGTTATAATTGAAACATTGTTGTATGTTACAAGATTCAGTTTTTGATCTCTTCTTCATAATAGTGACTCTTTAATCTTTTTTCTCTCTGTTGCCTCATTTTTCCTTCTCAGTGTATTACGCATGTTGAATACCATTATTGCTTTTGGTTATTAACTAGGGATAGATTTGAAAAAAGTAATTTTGTGCTGGCTTGATGTAGCAGAATAAGCTGTCAAACATCATACCAGGTGACAGTGTGATGTCCTTCTGTGAAGTTGCAGCACAGTATGTGTTACAGCTGGAAGGTTATAGGTAATCAGAGAGGATTACCAACGGCAGCTTTATTAAATATCTGTGGAGGTCTACTGTGGCTGTGACCAGATAATATGAGCTTCTAGTATGAAAACAGGAAATTATTAATAAACTGGATTGGCTGTTCTGAATGCCCTTGCAAAAGTTTATCTAATTTTATTTTCTAGGGAGATTAATGTCAAGTATTAGATTTATTATTACTTAAGGTGTAGGCCTTTTATGCTTTGAAGTGATTCCCTTTTAATTTGTTATATTTCCCTGGATGTTTGATGTTATTAACATTGTTTAAACCAAAACGTTTCTCTTCTCATTTTCTGGGAATTAAATTTTGACAGTTCAGAGTACACAGTTTTGTGATTGTTTTTTGCTTGTTTGTTTGTTTTGTGTTTAACATATAATAAAATACAAATTAATGCTGATAGAAGTCAGCTTTGCTGTTCATATTATTCTTTTTGTTCAATCCAATGCTTATGTATTAAAAACTTCATTTCATCATTTACTACAACTTTATTGTACTTTTTTCTTTTGTTTTTCTTTTTCTTTCTCTCTCTTTTTTTTTTTTTTTTTTTTTTTTTTTTTAATACTGAAAAGTTATAACTGGTTTAATCCAACATTTTCACATAAAACTAATATTTCTTAAGGCAGAAATTGCAGATTTACTTGTGATAGATTACTGAACCAGTTTTGCATAAAACTGGAAATTAAACTTAGAGTGTGAAGAAATCATATCGTCAATTTAGATACACCTTTATCTCTTCAGAAAGATTAAAAATGTAACACCTTACGTTTAGCACTGTGAAGTTTGACAAGCATTGAAACAAAAAAGGAAGTGTAAATTTTACTAATCAAAACATCTGTACTATGCAGCCATTTACATTTTCCTATCAAGACATGAGAGAAATGTTAATTTTAGATGACTCTTTTTATGACCTATAATTACTGTCATTAAGAAAGCTCTGGAGACTTACAGGGAGCTTTGACTGAAATACAGTTTGACATGTTCTATAATTAATGCTGAATTAACATGCTACAGTATGCAACTCAGAAGAAAAAGGTTTCTTTATACTCAAAGAAAAGTCAAAGAAATTGTATTAGAGCAATGCCTACTAACATCACTATATTTAAAGTTATGTCACTTGTTCCTATACAAATCCTATTCTTCAGTAGCTTATCATGTGGCTATTAAATGATCTTTGGATTTAAGCACTGACTATATATGATTCCAGCCCCTATTTTGTACTGCCTTTTTGTTGTTATTAATAATATGCATATTTTTTAAGTGTTCATTTGAAAAAATTGAAATATTTTATGTATATAAAATACACTTACATTCCTTGGGTTATCCTTTTGAACTCTTTATAAACAAAAGTGGTATCTGTTTTACTAAATAAATACAATTTTCATTGCTACTCGCATTGTCTGCCTGATAGTCTATATGAACTAAAAAAAAATAAAAAAAAATAAATAAAATAATAATTTGGAGTTATTGCTTTAAAGTATAAAGTTGATATATATTACTACTGAAGTAACTCTTGCTGTTATCTGATTTTATTTTATTTATATTTTCTGAAAATGCCATGAACATTGCTATAATTTAATATTTTTTCTTATTTTCTGAAAAAAAAATCTAAAAATTTCAATTTAAAGAACTGAAAAATAAAATAATAATTAAAAAAAGTCTAAGAGACTAGTTCTCCATAGTATACAGCAAATTCTTAACCGTGTAAACAGTCCCACTAATTTAATGACAGTCAGTTTGCAGGTGGGATCAAACAATATGATTCAATAAAAAGATAATAGCAATAAAATAATAAAAAATAGAATAAAATAATATAATAATATAAAAATAAAATGTTATATTGTATGATTTAATATAATTATATAATAAACTATTATATATAACATAATATATAATAATTGCATCATATAAGAATATAGTATAATGATAAAAATGATAAATAATAATAATAATAAAAATGAAACAAAACAAAAACACAAATTTGAATGGAGTATTTTGCAGAAAATTCATAACATGCATGACTCCTTAGCAAATACATAAGTGTTTAAAATATTGTAAGGTGAATCTATAGGACTATTAATAATATCATGAACAGACAGAAATATGTATATATGTATATATAATTACAACTCTTTATGTATAAAGAGCTGGAATCTTCATATTACAGGATGTAAACCAATCAAACCAATCCTAACCTCCTACCCTGTACTGGAGTTCAAAAATTACAAGATTTTTATATTTCGTATGCTTTCTCCTGGACAATTAAACGAGATAACATTCTTATTACTCACATAGCTTAACTTGTCTGTCTTTAATTGTATGAAATTATATTTCAGAAAGAGAATTTATTTGTCTTTTAAGTGTATTGTGTTGGTCAATTTTATGCTGTGACACTTTTCAACACTTTTTCAGTGCTGAAAATCTACAAGAATATGTCCTCATATCACAATAAGTAAGTGGAAAAATATTTTTACAATATTAATATGGAAAATATTTCTATTTAAATTAATTATACAAAATATTTTTATACACTTCTTTCACACTGCCCTTTATTATTATTATTATTGTTGTTGTTGTTGTTGTTGTTGTTATTCATTAAGCAAGCCTCATTGTTCAATCCACTCAATATGTATTGAGTTTTATTAAAGACTGCAAATTGGCTGGCTAGGAACCCTATGCATCTTTAACACATCATACTCATCTAGGTGTTTATAACTCTCTCTAATTAATTTTTCCAATTTGGAACTGTAATTACTTACCTGTTAGAAATCCTTGGAATTATCCCTTAAGTTTTTTTGAAGCATTCCAATGCTTTTAGGAGATTGAGATAGTAGCAATTCTAATAAAGGAGAATAATTTCTTCTGTGTTTGGAAAGAACATATGTGATAACTCATAAAAGAGTATAATGAATTGTTCTCCAATCCATCAATAACTGGGGAGTTTGTTAAACAATATCTGCTAGAGATAAACCTTTCAAATCAGCTGGTCAGAGGAATTTGCAACTATATTGACAGATGGTTTGGCATTAACAATAACATTAGGAAAAACTTGATAATATTTTCTTAATTGAATATCAGATCATGTTAATCAATGTGCTTTTAAATAAAGCTTTTTAAATAAAATCATTAGAATTGTGATTTCAAATGAAACTGTGCATTTAATATTTTAGATCTTTGAGCAACATTTCACTTGGTAATAAATTATATTCTGACTAAAACATGAACATTAAAAAGTTATTTCAATGGGCTTAAGTACTAGACCTAAAAATTCAGCAGTTGTTGTTTGCCAGGGGTCCTGACAGGGAATTGTAAGGATACAAAATTGAAAATTGTCTTATTAATGGCTTGGAACTGAATGTAACGTGAGTATTAATAAATATTCTACTTGAATTATTTATTGAATAAATAATCTACTTGAAAAACATGTTAATTAATGATTGGTAACACACAGCTGAAGTTGCACTGTAAAAAATTATATCTGATATGTCTAAAGAATGGAGTCATATATTGAGTCATGACAAACAGTGATTTGGAGAATGGTCTAGTGCACATGTGACCTAGCAAATCAATCTCTATCTTAACGTAATGTGATAGTGACAAAATGTAGTGACACGTTACTTTTTGAATACCATATATTTTGGATGCATAAGTAGAGGAGTTGCAGAAAAGGAAGCAATGATTTTGTTGTTATATAAGATAATTATATATGCAATTATATCAGATAATTATATATGCAAAAAAAATTATATATGCAATGCCACATATAGGATATTTATATTGTTAAAGATATTGAAAAATTGGTAAAGAAATGCCAATTTCTCCTATGAAGAAAGGTTGAGAGAGATGGAGAGAGCCTGGAGAAGAGGCCTTTCAATACTTAAAGGGGTCTTATAAAAAGGATGTAGAAGGACTATTTACTTGGATAGATAATTATTCCGATAATTATAATTCTGATAGTTCTGATAATTATAATGATAGGACAAAGAAGAATGATCTCAAACTAAAAGGGATTTAAAACTAGATTTATACTAGAACTTAGGAGGAAATTATTCACTTTAAGGGTAGTGTGGCACTGGAACAGGTTGCCAAGGGAACATGATGTGCCTTACTTTTCAAAAGATAGGGTCTAAAACCAATGTGCCTAATAGTAAAAGTGCTAATTCCATATTATAAACATTCTATATTCTGTGCTTTAAGTACAATACATATTTAAAGTCCTTTCCTTTCCTTTCCTTTCCTTTCCTTTCCTTTCCTTTCCTTTCCTTTCCTTTCCTTTCCTTTCCTTTCCTTTCCTTTCCTTTCCTTTCCTTTCCTTTCCTTGCCTTGCCTTGCCTTGCCTTGCCTTGCCTTGCCTTGCCTTGCCTTGCCTTGCCTTGCCTTGCCTTGCCTTGCCTTGCCTTGCCTTGCCTTGCCTTGCCTTGCCTTGCCTTGCCTTCCCTTCCCTTCCCTTTCCTTTCCTTTCCTTTCCTCTTGAAAACATCCTATTGTGCACAGAGATGTCATAGTATTTTGCTTTGTATATTAAAACTATCTTTAAAATAATCTTTTGTCACTACTCTATATTCTTTCCTGGATTGAACAGGAGTCATTATTGAGAGTGAAACTACTATCAGTAATCGCAAATGAAAAAAGATGTATCCAAATGTATTAAAAGCAGAAGCAAGGATGTCCCAATGCTCAGATAATGAATGTGAGCTGTCTCTAGAGGAAAAGTTCCCAGTCTATGCTCTGGCAATGTTCCAAGTCTGAAGAGATAAAGTAACTCCACATGTGTACTGAAGATAATCTAGAAAAGATTTAACTCAAATATAAAAGTTGTTTTCCTTTGCAACTTAAAAATATGAAGTAAACCATGTGGTTTTCTGCAAGATTTTTCAAATAAAAAAAAAAAGAAAAAAAGAAAAAACGAGAGAAGAAAAAATGTAAAAGATAGGAATTTATTTGCGTAAATGAAAAACTATTAGGATATCTTTAAGGTTAGAAAATACTTAGAATGTATTGCTAAATGTTGAAACAATTATTCTTTATCTCTTCTGAGAGAAAATATCTCATACAGTTGTATTTTTAATACAACTAATTTAATTAAAAAAAATACATTTTTTTTTTTTTTTAATGAAACTGTTATTTTTTCCTAGGTAAAGTAAAAATGAGTTGATGATGTTTTCTTTTGGATCTTTTTTTTTGTTTGGTTGGTTTTTGTTTTGTTTTGTTATTGTTGTTTGGTTTGGTTTGGTTTTTAACAGGCATTCTTAATTACTTTGTAGGATACTTACACTGCCCAAAGAATAAGCTCTGGTATTTCTCTGTCATACATGTATCAAAATTCAGTACTATTTTTTTATGACTATGTCTAGCTACATGTATGTGTATTACTCTTCATGATATATATATTAAGAAGGGTAAACAGGTATGAAGGGGGTTGTGAGGGGTATAAAGAGAACTATAGGATACCCTGTCAACACTTTCTACTCAATTTTTGGTATTTTTTGTATTAAGAATGTTTTGCTCAAAATTATGGTATGCCAAATAGGATTTTTGTTTCAAATTACTTTACTTGTTAGCTGTATGATGTAGAACTTGACTCATGACTCCCAGTTTCTTATACTGTCACGGTTGGCTTTTTATTTATTTATTTATTTATTTATTTATTTATTTATTTATTTATTTATTTATTTTTCCGTTCTGACTCAGTAGAACTTAGAAGCAGAACATAGAAAACAATTCAGCTAGATTTTTTTTTTTTTTTTTTTTTTGGTATTTATCATAAGAGTACCTACAAAAGTACCTATTGTTTGTAGGTACCAAGTTTGTACCTACAAACAATACACCTATATTTTTTCTGATCACATTAAATCACAATTCTTTCTCTGCAGAATATACATATATATTTTAAATAATAACAGTAATGATAATAATAATAATAACAAATTCTGTTTTGATAGTGGGTTAGATTTATTTATGTATCCATTGAACCTACGGAGAAGCAATGCTTTTCTCCTCATTGGAGTGGTTACCATTAACAATTTTTCAGTGGCTCTTGCAAGTAAATCATGTTACTTTACCATATTACCACTATATTTGCAATACTTCCTTGCCATTTCTTTCTCGATATATCTTTAATAACGGAACTACTATATAAATGATATTAGTTGCAACTCTTAAAAGCAAAACTAGAGAGCTAATGACAACCAACTCAGCCTCAGAAATAATTTTGCTTCTGAAACAAAGGAATTTTTGGTATTTTTCTCTGCCCTTTACAAACAAGATTTTAAAGACTTTTAAAATATGTTGCTCTTGGTTACATTTTTTTGAGTCAAAATCACTTTAATAAATACATCTACTGTACAAAATAAAATATTGTAACAAATTTATATGCTGCTGCTTTACTGATACAGATTTTTGACAGTAGACAAATCAAGTTTTATATGGAGCTGGTATGGAGCTCTACTACAATATGATTCCAATTTCCTAGTACATAGCAACAACACAGTAGCCATTTTATTCTGCTACGTCACTATAGAGAAGAGGGAAAGGAGTCAAGCTTTCTTCTTTTCATCACTTTTTTATGGGATTCGCTGCTGGACAATGAGGTCCTTGAAGTCAATTAGCAAAAGATAAGTATCTTTAAATGCTTATCTGACCTAACTGTCAGAAAGGACAACTGCACCATGCTCACCTGCCCAGACATATTTCCATCATTTTCCCTAATGTGCTCAACAGAAGAAAGTTTTTTTGACCCTGAGAAGAATGGGGGAAAATGGAGGAAAAAAGCATATCAGGCTTTAATGGCAACAGTGCAGTTTGAGGTACTTGTTAGCATAAGGGTTAATTTTCCTTGTATTTATCATGTTGAAGCCAACAACTTATTGATTTTTTATTTACTTATATATTGATTTTTATACATTTGTACTAGTTTCTTGCTTACTTGTTCGTTTGCTTGAGGGTTTTGTTTTGTTTTTACACTCCCTATGAAAGTAGGTCCACATTTTTCACAACAGTTATTTTAATTAGTTTGAGTTATCTAGTTATGGTTAGGATACTGCCTGCTATCACAAGTTTACTGGGAGTTGCTAACAAAATGGCTGTAGCCAAGTTCCTTTCTAAAATGAACTCTAGTTCAGAAGATGGTAAAGGCATCTCAAGCATAAATGTGAAAACACCTCAGATGCATGATATATATGTATATATGTAACTTGGAGTTGTGGAATTGTGGAATTTCAGCTAAAACCTATATTCCAGTGCATTCAGCCATTACAGCATGCTGTCCGGCTCTGCTCTGACCACCACTCAAATACCTATAATGCTGTTTTGAGACTACTGGGTAACAGCGATGAAGCCTCCACTTTTGTAATTGTGTGGAGTCCCTTTTTACTTACTTCTCCTAAAAAAAAAAAAAAAAAAAAAAAAAAAAAAAAAAAAAAAAAACAAGAAAACTAGCTTTAAATATATTTAAAATCTCTAAATAGTTTTGTAATACCAAAAATTGCATTAGTAACCTTCAAGAAAAGAGAAAAATTAAAATAGCTGAGATTGCTAAAGCAGTGCTACTTACCTGTAAATACACATAGCAAAGTATTTTAGCAAACCTGAAGGGTAACTATTTACTGCCTATAGTTTCTCTCTTAAATTTAAATTCATGACTTCACCTACAAAGAAATGAAAAGACAGAGAAAAGACTGTGCTTCAAAATGGCTTGTTGTTGTTGTTGTTGTTGTTGTTATTACTATTATTTTCCCTGTATTAGGAACTGGAGAAGATATCATGGGAAAGAAAATCAAGAAACAGCAGATGTCATGTCTCACTTTTACAGTTATTGATAAAAATCAAATAACACTTCGAATCCATTCACATTCAGTATTGTATGCGTATAAGTTTATTTAAATTGTTAAAATGGTATACTTTTATGTTTTTAAATATTTTATGATTCATGGTATTTATGTTTTAGAATCTTTTCTATGTGCCTTTTGTAATGGTAGTTTTTTTCAGTAACATTTTGTTGGTTTTAGGATAGAAGCAAATTACACCTTTAAACTGTAGGTGACAGAGGGAAAAATAATAGGAAGATAGATGAATAAATGTATTTGTGAGATGACTAAATGCTTCACATGTGAAGCAGAGACACAGCTGAGTATTCAAAGATTTTCAAATAAGTACAATAATCAGAATTGGGATGATTTTATTTTCAACTGTGATTGCATCATAAACTTATTTATGCATAGAAAGTTTTGTGGATATTAATTATTTAATATACCATTGCATACTATTTTCTGTCATTTTTAATAAAGTAGATGAGATATTTTAGTTTGGCTATAGCATTTTTTTAATATAAAAGCATAGTTTGGGAGATGTGTTTGAGTAAATTGAGATTTGATGTGTAACAAGAATTCATCTTTTTAAGGTCATTAAAACTTTGTTCCAAATTTCCTTGGGAAAGTAAGAAGCATAATAATTGTCCATTCTTGTACAAACCTGACCACCACTTCCAGTAGAATTAATCTTAAAGCCTTGAGAAAACAAATGCTGTAACCTGGGGTACTTTTATTACATTGCCAACTTCCCACTGAGCAATCTGACACCGTGCTATTCTGCATTGAAAATATCTTTTTTATTATTATCATTATTATTATTTTTATATATATAAACCTTTGTGATAATAATTACCCCTTTACAGGGGTGATTGGGAAATGTCACAAACTCTGGAAGAAGTGGAGAGATGATGATTCTTTATGGAGAAACAGCATGGTCTGAAAGGAGAGCAAGAGAGAAAGCACTACACTGTGCAGTCCGCAGCATATACATTGCACAATGCTGGATCAGGCAGAGATGAAAATGTGCTGTGATGAGCAGAGCAGAGGGTAGGCAAGCAGGCCTTGGAAGAGATGCAAGGAAACTCCATAGAGAGGGACCCTGGAGAGTTTGCTGCAAACCAGAAAGATACTCAGTGGCAAAGCCTAGAAATAAAGCCTGGACTTCAGACATTCCTGCTCACTGATCAAGGATTCACTGATCAAGGAGAGCTGATCTTAAGCATTTCTTATTTTGAATTTTTGTTTCTCATTTAACTTGATTCCCTGCTGTCTGATAAAAGAAAGCACTATGCCCCATTTTGGCATTTAATAATAACATAATAAAAACTTGTCCTCTCCAGTTTTCTTTAGAGAGCCTCCTGCAGTGGAACATGTGGTTGAAATGGGTCCCACTGTATTTTGAGTTAGATTGGCTAAATGTGTTTTAACAAGGGTGGCTATAATATAGACCTCTAAGACTATGATTCAGTGGCAGTCTGCATCAATGTAAAAACTGGCCACTGCAGTTGGAGCCTTTCTTTCATTCATTTCAACCCTTTTCTTGTCCTGGCTTCTGTGCTTTGGCACAGAAATCTGTGCCAAACTGCTTCAGCACACTAATCTGGCAGAAAATTTTGTTATGTTGCCTTAAATATACAGGCTTAAATGGCTTCTAGCAGAGTCAGATGAGGGGCAGATATTGAAAGGGTGTTTTAAGGGAGTTTTATTGGAGTGTTTAGACTTGAGTTACCATAACAATCACCATAACATAGCCATGCAAGGAAGGGATTTGTATTATCTTTGTTTTTTGAAGGATCTGCTTTGATGAATCCACTATTTGCTCCTTAACAATTCATCCTTCAATAGATTCAAAGATGAGTCACCATTT
This sequence comes from Aythya ferina, assembly GCF_964211825.1. Classification (NCBI taxonomy): domain Eukaryota; kingdom Metazoa; phylum Chordata; class Aves; order Anseriformes; family Anatidae; genus Aythya; species Aythya ferina. The sequence goes on from NC_140297.1 coordinate 129,906,296, forward strand.
GCCATAAAGTCTGGTGCACATAACACAATATCTCCTTATTGTATTTTACTCATGCGACATTTGAGCTTATAAACAATTCTGACAGTTTAACTATATGTACTTCTTAACTTCTGTGTTTAACAGCTAGTGTACTACCATGTGCATAGACTGGAGAATAGCAATTAGTAAACTCAGTGTCCTGATTTTTCTTTCATAGATTAACATAGTAATTGTTTTCAAGACAGTCCATATCATCAGTGAAAGTGATACAGATATGAAATAATTAAAATATACAGTGCTTTCTCCCCAATCCCTATTTAAATGTAGGGAAATAGAGGTAAAACTTAATAAATAAATAAATAAATAAATAAATAAATTGCAAGTTGCATTTATCCTATAAAATTAATAAAAAATGAATTTTTCTCTGGTCATATCAGAATTTAAATATATAAATTTTCAAGAGCTATTTTCTATTTCAGAAGTTATTTGTCTACCACCATATTATTCTGTCATAATTTGATCTAATCAATTATATTTGTTGTGAACTATTTTTTCAACAATGATTTTACATTAACTGTGCTAATATCACTTGAGAACTGTCACTAGAAAAAAAAATATATATATCAAGCAGTATTTTCGTCACTTTACTTCCTACTTGTATTTTAAAACTTTTTTCAACATGGACTGCATTGCATGGCCTCTACTTTGAGAATACATTCAATACAGCTTGTACATGTATTTGATCTGTCACCTAAGCAAACAACTGAGCCTGCCTGCAATTTGGATATGTTTCCTGCAAGTAGGAAAGTGCTTGGTTAGCAAGTTAGTTTGCACCTTCAGCAGGCTAGTTTGCACCCTCAGCAGATCCAATCCATACACAGGGCAAACCCGTGCTAAACAGAATTTAGCAAGCCTAGTGTACACAGCAGCCTCAAGTACAACATTAATAATAATAATAATAATAATAATAATAATAATAATAATAATAATAATAATAATAATAATAAATAAAAAGGCATTAAAGTATGTAGATTATTATTCCAGTGGTACCAAATGGTCATGGGAGAGATGCATGGATGCACTAGACCTGTCAAACTGCTCTGAACATGGAGTCTTGTGGCAGCTTGGATGGACAAACCTGCCACCTTAAAGCCAGTTTGCTGTGCTGCCAAAAAGCCAAGACTTCTGAGACCAGAAAGGATACAAACTAAAAGGAAATAGAGAGAATACATGTCTAATCTTTACTTTACTTTATTTATTTTTTCACAATGACTGTGTAATATAAACATGCAGATAGCTAAGGAAACAGGAACAAAAAGTTCTAAAAACTAATTTTTCTACTCATCTGTTTATTCATAGGGATGTGCACCCATAGCCCTTTTTTTTTTTTTTTTTTCACACAGAAAATTTGCTGTGAAATTTTCTCAGGTAAGAAGGTGAGTCTACTGATGCATTAAGGATTTGTTAAAACATGAATTAGAAATTTTGTTTCTTTTAGTGACCTCAAAGGAAAACTTGGATTTTATTAAAGACATATGGCTGAATTGTTACTAGATTTTCATCTTTATCCCCCAAAGTATTTCAGGATAGAAAAACTTTATTGTTTAAGTGGAAATCACACAATATGGGTTTGCACCAGTAGCATAATAGTTCCTTTTCCAAACTTCTCAGAGCTCATTGTGTCATAAAATTCCCCCATAAAATGTCTGGTCCTCCTCTACATTATTGGCATTTCCTATATATTTCTGCAGAGAACATCCTATTTTATTTATTTTATTTTATTTTATTTTATTTTATTTTATTTTATTTTATTTTATTTTATTTTATTTTATTATTTTTATTTTATTTTTATTTTTATTTTTAACATACAGTGAAATTAGCTGAAACAGGAGTTCAAAGTGAAGGACCTCATCCTTTTACTTCTCCCTCCTCTTTTGCCCATAAGCTTCAGGAGAACTTGTTGTATTAAAACAGATATTACCAGAACTTAAGCTGACTATATCCATATGTTAGTCTGTTTTAATAATGGAGAACTTTTAGTTCAAAAATCATCTATTCTTATACAAAACACATTGGATACATATTTAATACTTGTTTTCAAAACCAGAAAGCTCTCCAATGCATACGTTAGGTAGTCTTAAAGAAGTAACAGAACACTGAACCCTCTTGATTACTGTCTGATTTCAAGAATACACCTCAGTATATTCTCTCTGTAAGTTTTCTTTGCCATGTGTCAGAAAATAAAAAGGAGAATGAGAATAAGTAGTACTATACTAATAAGGCATTGCATGCTATATACTCCCTTAATCCCCAGAGCAAATAAGGGTCAACAGTAGGTTGATTCTTGTGTTTATTCCACTTAAAACACAAGAGACCTGTTGAGAAGGATGTTGCAATTTTCAGTTATATTAGCTCTGCTTGTTTCCTAGTGAAGAGAAGAGAGCAATATTTATTTTGCATTTGAGAAGTACATCTAAGTGTTATTTTCCTCTTCAATAATTAAGGGAATCCCCAGCCTGCTCGATTTATTTAATCTATTACTGGGAGGCTGACCACACTGAGATGGCACTGATGTTAAGATGGATATCTATTCAGGAGTCATGGCATCTTCTCACTGTATTTACTAACTTAAGCACCTGAGTTTAACAAACTTTCTTTTAATCAAATAAATCACCATTAAATATTTTCCCCATAGAGAATTGTGTGTTTTTCTGTGAAGTCAATAAAAATAACGATAAAAGGCAGTTCGAAGGTCAAGAAATTAGATTTTTTATTTGTGTCCAGTGAGCAAGAGCTTACAAACTTAAGCTTCACCAAACTTAGATGATAATTTCACATAACCCTGCTGGTTTAAAGGCATAAAAGAGGGCAAAGGTCTTTATTAAAGACAATATATTTCATTGGATCAGCAAGGAAAATCACTTGGGATGAATCCAGGTGTCTTGGGGCTTTTAGGCAGGATCCTGCAGAAGGTGGTCTGGAGGAAGAGACTGCCTCTCCAGTGCTCCAACAAAGGCTATTATATAACTGTCACATTAAACAGTTCAGAGCTTCTGAACCTGCCTCATGTTTAACAATGAAAAATTTCTAGAAAAAAAAATCAAAATGAAATGCAGTCTTTTTTTCCATGGCCTCCAACCAGTGATATGAAACTGCACTTCAGTGGTTGGAAGACTTATGAAATTTGGTGGCGGCCATGTTGAACAGGTGCCCCACCATACTACTGCCTCCAATGAAGCTAAAAAAAAAAAAAAAAAAAAAAAAAGAGTAGAGCAGTAGAGCAGTGGATTGGGTCAATTTGGTCAATACCAATGTGAATCTAGGAGAGCAGAGAACCTGAGGACATAGCTATTGCTGTATAGTTTTCACATGATCCCCAGGACAGCATCTAACTACGTAGTTTCTTTTAAGGAACAAGTATGGGAATTTAAGCCAACAACTCCATTCCTTTCTCTTCTACTACACTCTTTTTAAAACAGATAAATTTGAATCAGATATTTAAAAAAAAAAACACTTCAGTAAGTAATGAATTACTAATTCCACAATTACTTCATGAAACATGAGTGATATATTGTTCATGTTTTAAAATAATTACATGCATCAAAAATCCTAATTAAATTATGTAATTCTTTACAAATCATTTTTCAAACTTCAAGTATTTTTTTCTCATTTCCTATAAAGTAATTCTGGGATTGATTATAAATTTTTTCATCCCATATGCAACACTTAAAATTAAAAGAGCTTCTAAAAAGTCCTTTCAGGTCAAACTTTTCAGAATTGACTTGTAATTTTGAACTCTTAACTTAGCAAAACAGAAGAGCACTTGATTTTTAAATAGTAGGAATATAGGAAGATTTAATAACAGGTAAAAATGAAGGCCCTTAAAAGAACAGATTTCAGAATTCTTGTCTTTTTGAAAATAGTCTTAGAAGTGGAAAAAATAGCTCTAGAACCTCCGTTACCTTGTGCATCTCTCTATCATGGCCACATCACACAAACAGGCAACAGAGAGTCATTGCCCATTCTTCTTTGCTGTCTTTCTTCTTTCATGATACACATTCTCAATATTAAAGCTTCTGAAAGACTTTTCTCCTGTGTGGTCATCAATTATCTAAAGAAATACACTGATTATAGGAAATGTTACTTGTCCATATGGTACACTGCTTACTGGGATTCAGAGAGGGATTTGCAGGATTACATTTTCTGTATGCCTACTTGCCTAATGTATAGTCTACATATATGCTTAAAAATTCCAGTATCTTCCTATTTTTGAAAACAAAATACTCTACCTTTAGGGGTAAGCGATATGAGATTTCATTCAAAAATTCAATGGCCTTGAAGGGTATGTTTCCTAGCACAGTGTTTGTTGATTACATCTCCTCTTCTGATTTGTATCCCTAAATAATAAAGATTAATATATTCCTCTCACGTATAAGAGAAAACAGTAATGAAAAGTGCACTCTGCAAATTGTCTCTGCAAAATCTAAAAAAAAAATGAGATTGAAACAACAATAGACCAGAGTGCTATAACTTAATTCTAAGAGTGATTTAATATATAGAACCAGGCTTAAGACATTTCTTACTGCACCTAGTGATCATGTAACTACCCAAAATTTACTACAAATTCATAGTGTATAGACAAATAAAAGGAAAATTATATTTGATTATATGAAACAGAGCTTTTCTGTATAGAAAGCATGTGTAAGTGTAGGTTAAAAAAAAAAAAAAAAAGAAATCAACATATAAAAGTACTTGTCTTGCTCCTTGTATGCATATTCTTGTTGTGGTATAAGAAATTTTTTTTCCATTAATGCTATGTCTTTATCCAGTAGATTTATAACATAACTGCAGAGAAGCTATTTTTTCTTGAAATGAAGGAAAACATGAAAAATTGTACCAGGATAGCAGATATATAACTCAGTATATCATTGTAATGATATGAATATTATTGCACAAGAAAGAGTATTGCTTTTGTTTGTTTGTTTATTTGTTCAGGAAAGAACATCTTGTATGTAATCAAAGCAGTAACATTTACTGGAATCTTGTGGTGGTTTTACTCATCTGGGCAGTTGAATTTCACCACAACTGCTCCCCCTTGAAGGGAAAGGAGGAGAAAATTCAATGAAAATGGCTCAAGGAGATCACTCGGCAATTATCATAAAAAATTATCATCATGGGCAAAACAGACTCAGCACAGGGTGATTGAAAAGGAATTGTACCGGTCTCTTGCATGTACTTGAAAAGGAATTTGGTTATGTATAAAAGAAGAAAACCAAGGACATTTTTAGCACCCATTTGCAGTACATATCTTGTATTATTAAAATATATATGTGTGTGTGTGTGTGTGTCTGTGTGTGTCTGTGTGTTTAAAGAAAATACTAGTTAGGCTCCTCATAATAGAAGTTTTGAATTTTGCACAAAGGAGCTCTACTGTCTCAGACTATATGTAGACTTGTATTGGGTTTATGTGGAAATGTTTTTATTACTTAGTACAAAGTTTACTATCTACTTCTAGCAACCTAGAGCAGTGAGAAACAACAACAAAAAACGAAAAAGACCCTCCCCCCATCTACCCTCTTCCACCTCCTCTCCCTGAGTGGCACAGGGGAACAGGGAATGGGGGCTGTGGTCAGTCCATAACTCTTCATCTCTGCTGCTCCTTCAAAGCCACTCTGCCCCCTGCTCCATGATGGGTTTCCTCCTGTGTATCTGCAGAGAGAATGCAGGTTGAGGAAGGAGTAGGCTGGAGTAGCCAACAACTTCATGTTGCCTTGCAGTTCACCATGCCATGCTTACCTAGGGCTCCCCCCTTCCAAAGAAATTGAATTAGTCTGGTAGCCCTCTGTAGTCTACCAAGTACACCATTCTTAGTATGACATGATGGAGGTGGTTAATTATTACATATACTTATGCTCAGACCACATTTAACAATTAACTTACAGCTAAGATAAATCCCTAAGCAGCCTGCTAACGTGCACACTCCAAATGATTCAGTAAAGATTGTTAGAAAGAAGGAGAAATATCTCATAACTACCCCTTGTCTCTTAATAGGCTACGTTAAATTACTATGTGAGTTTGCACATTCTTTTGTCTTTGTTGTAGGGACATCAGACCAGATGGGCTGTAACGCAGTTAGAAATTGATAAAAAATCATAGAAAGATATTTCCTCTCTTTCGTGTGATATCATGGTTTATCTACCTAAGTTGCATTTATTGAAACTTCACTTTTCTGAGGGCTATAATTTTGCTCAAAATTTTCTGAAAGCAAAGAAAACAGGAGAATGGTGTCAATGATTACCTTTCAAATGACTAAAAAAAAAGGTAAAATTATGCAAACCACAATAATTTTGTGCTTTTTTTTTTTTTAACAGAACTTCTGAAGCATGAAATATTTTTTTTTTTAATTTTTTGATAATACAAATATAGATGTAAATTATTTATAGGTATTTTGTTCAAAATTAATGTCACTTTTATATATATGTATATGTACATATAACATATTTGTAACCCTTCCTAGACCTTACAGATCACCATTTGTGTCAACAACTGTTTGACGTATTTTATCTGCTTTGTAAGTACATTAGGTAATCATAACTTGTCAACTACTAAACCTTCTTATCTAATTTCACATAGTTACTGAAGCAATAAAAAATAAACTTTGTGTGGTTTAATAATACATGATAATGTTTTAAAAATCTTTTTAAAAAGTGAATTGCTTTTGCAGCATTAATCTATTATATAATGCGTATATATATAATTATATATGTATAACAGATGACTCTACCAACAGTAAGAGGATATTATTTTGTTTTCATTTTAATTAGGTATATATTGTCTCTTCTATTATTTATTTATTATTCATATTAATACTACAAGATGCTTGTATGCATAGTAGATTTATGGCACTCAGAAGTTTTAAATGTCATTGACATGAGACCACGATTTTGAACTGCATTCAAAAAATCATGCTTCTTTAAAGATATTTTTTCTTGGTTTTAACAATGATAAAATGTTATTGAAGGAAGTAATAATTTTAAGTATATATTCTCATTTGAAAAACATGAATAAATGCATTGTTCTTAAAAATCTACATATGGTTTTGTATTATAACATTCTTTTATTTGGCTAACTGGATTTAAGACCAATACATTCTGTTCTTACTTGTTTCTTTTTCATGTAAGCTTTAATTATCCTCTGCTGAACAAAAGGTTTCTCCACTAAGAATTTCATTACTGTTACAGATTTCTAAATTGGATTTAAATTGGATTATTGGAGTTTTCTAAAAGTTTAATTGCATATTGTTTTGAATTATTCTGAATTTGCATTACTTGTACTTCTGGCAGTTAGGTAAGGAAGGGTCTATTGACAAAAGCAATCTTTAGCCCATTTAAAGAATCTGCCAGGAGAAAACCCATTGTGATGTTTTTTGTGACATAAACTGTCTCTTTCTAAAAGGCCACCAAATCATTTTAAAATTAAAAAAAATAATAATAAAAATAATAAAAAAATATATCATTTTACCTAGACCTCAACTATTGGATGTTAGCAGATTTTCACCAATGTTTACTTGAATTTAATGCCAACTGGAGATACAAATGTGAAAGGTTTGCCATTCAGCTCACAAATTTTAAGTTACTCAGTCCCCCAGAATTTTTTTTTTTTAAATATATATATATTTGTTATATTTAAAACACTAAAATAACTCAATGTCTTTTACATTTTTGTATCTTAAATGCAACAAGACATGACCAGATAAGTATTCTTAGAGAAATACACAGTAATAATAATAATAATAATAATAATAATAATAATAATAATAATAATAACAAAAAGTGGAAAGAACAGAATATTTAAACTGAAACATAGCAAGTTATAATAATTCAATTTTTATTAAATAAATCTGATTTCAATTAAAACAACCTCTGGAGGTAGACTAGTGTATATTATAATAAACGGGTAAATGTAAGGCGTGGGAAAAGTGTAGACATTCCTTCTAGCATATTGAATCAATTAATAGCATGTACAAGGAAACCCTGATTATTTGAAGGAGTGGAGAAAAATGACTTGATTCTTTACAAGTAGTACAGACTATTATTAGTATTCCAGATAGAGTGTGTTCTAGGGAGTCCATCATGTGCTTTGATCTGTCTGCATCCACAGCTGGAAACTTTGCGGCAGTCTCTGGAAGCAGCACGAACTGACAAGAGTCGCCTCCATCAGGAAAGTGAGTTAGTGATTGCAAATGTTAATCAGTGGATCAAAGAACAAAAGTGAGTAAAATGAGTAAAATTGGGTCTTTTTTTTTTTTTTTTTTTTTTTAATCTGATTTCATTTCCTATGGCCCCAAACAATTAAAGCTTTCATAAGAACTCTCTTCTCTGCTTACCATTCTCTGCTTACTTTTGTATCTTTTATTTGGAGCTCTGCAACAGCTCTCCACAAACCCTTTTTTTTTTTTTTTTTTTAAAAAACAACACATTTACATCCTGTTGAATTAGCACAAATAACCATATATTTAAAAAGTAATCTGTTAAAACATAGTCCAATGTTTAGACCTGTTAATGATGTACAATGCAAAACTGAACTATGTAGATAGGAGAGACATATGTATATGTTCTTATGCTTCATGACCTTTTCCTCAGATTTTTCAAGCCTGCCATATCAACACTTTTAATTTCTAAGTGTACTTTTTGTCTACAACATTTATGAAGATATCCCTGATGAATATAATATAATATTCCTTGTCAAAATTCAACACTGAAATGAACAATTTATGTTGGTAAGAAGTATCAGTCCTCTCCGTTATTTCTTATAAGATACATATAAACACGTAATTCTGAATATATATAACATAAAGCTAGACTGCCTATTCTTTTGGTTGAGTAATTGAAATAGTTGTTTCTGTGTATTCTTATCTTTAATATTAAACTATAAACAGACTTTATAATAATCATATATAAACATATAAACAGAGTTAATATAAGCAGACTCTATAATGCTCTTGTGACAGGTAAAAATGGATTACTTTATAGTGTGTTTCTACAAATTCTGTCCAACATCAAAAAAGTGCTGAAATGAACCAGATAATTGAATGACCTTCAGTGTCATAATGAAATGTAGTATGAGAATGCAAGAATGGGTCCACAGGAAGAAATTTCCTATAGAGGATGGAAAGAGTTAGAGGGAAATTATTGCAAACTTTCTATGCCTATTTGGGAACACTTCAACCACACATTTAGGAAAAATAAATAAATAAATAAATAAAATAAATTAAAAAAAAAAAAAAGAGGCCTTTTTTTTTGTTGAAAAATCATTTTTAATATGTGGAATTGCATTTTTTTTTTTCAATTGCAAGTATTTCCACATCTCCCTCTATAGTTATTAGGGATGCAGTGAGAAAATCCTCTAAAAAAATCTGATCAATTTAAATCATTTTAAAAATAAGATGACTCATTCTCAACATTCCATTGTCTATATTGATTAACTCCTCAATCACTATGAAGAGAGTCCAAAATCACATTATGAGATGAAGATGCCTACATTATGACCACCCTCATTTAAAAATCTCACCAGTGAAATAGGGACATCTATTGCACTGATAATTATGATTCTAGCACTGCAGATTCCTAATGCATCAGACATGTCAGATCATGCCTGACAAATCTGGTGGCCTTCTACGATGGGGTTACAGCACTGATGGATAGAGGAAGAACAAATGACATCATCTACCTGGACCTGTGCAAAGCATTTAACACTGTCCCCCATGGTATTCTTGCTTCTAAATTACAGAATCACAGAATCATCTAGGTTGGAAAAGACCTCCAAGACCACCAAGTTCAACCTCTGACCTATCAATAACAAGTCCTCCACTAAACCATATCACTAAGCTTTAAATCTAAACATCTTTTAAAGACCTCCAGGGGTGGTGACTGAACCACTTCCCTGGGCAGTGTATTCCAATGCCTAAAGTATGCCTTTCTGTAAAGAAATACTTCCTAATATCCAACCTAAACCTCCCCTGGTGCAACTTTAGCCCATTCCCCCTCGTCCTGTCAGCAGGCACGTGAGAGAATAGACCAACCCCCAGCTCACTACAGCCTCCTTTTATGTACCTGTAGAGTGCGATAAGATTAGAAAGATATGGATTTGATGGATGGACCACTTGACGGGGAAGGAATTGGCAGGATGGTTCCATTTAGAGTTACAATCCATAGCTCAATGTCCAAGTGGAGATCAGTAATGAGTGGTGCTCCTCAGGGGTCAGCATTGGGATTTAACATCTTTGTTGGTGACATGGGCAATGAGACTGAGTGCACTCTCAGCAAGTTTGCCGATGACACCAAGCTGTGTGGTTTGGTCAACACACTAGGGGGAAGGGATGCCATCCACAGGAACCTCAACAGGTTTGAGGAGTGAGCCTCATGAATCTCATGAGGTTCAACAAGGCCAAGTGCAAGGTCTTGCATTTGGAATGGAGCAATCCCAAGTACAAATACAGGCTAGGTAGAGAATGGATTAAGAGCAGCCATGATGAGAAGGACCAGGAGTTGTTGGTTGATGAGAAGCTAAACATGAGCCAGCAATGTGTGCTTGCAGACCAGAAAGCCAATCATATCCTGGGCTGCATCAAAAGCAGTAGCCAGCAGGTTGAGGGTGGTGATTCTCCCCTTCTGCTCTGCTCTTGTGAGATCCCACCCGAAGTGATTTGTTGAGGTCTGTGACCACCAGCACAATAAGGAAATGGATATATAAGAATGAGTCCATAGGAGGGCCACAAGGTAAGCAGGACTAGGTAAGTGATTGCCCATCTGTACTCAGCTCTGGTGAGGCTGCACCTTGAATACTGTGTTGAGTTTTAGGCCCCTCATTACAAGAAGGACATTGCTGGAGCATGCTGGTCTAGAGAACAAGTCTTATGAGGACCAGCTGAGGGAGCTGGGGTTGTTTAGCTTGGAGAAATGAAGGCTCGGGGAAGACCTTATTGTACTTTATAATTACCTTAAAGGAAGTTGTAGCGAACTGGGGATCGGGCTATTCTTCCAAGCACCAAGCGATAAGACAAGAAGAAATGGCTTCAAGTTGCACCAGAGGAGGTCTAGGTTCAATATTAAGAGAAATTTCTTTACTGAAAGCATTGTGATGATCCTATAACTGCTTTTATGTTTCATTTTGGCTAAAATTTTTAGAAATTTGACATTAAAAAAAATGGCATGAAACTTTTCTGATTCTGACATTTCTTTAAGACACTTGTGTCATAGGTTTGGGTGGGATAGAGTTAATTTTCACCATAGAGGCTTGTATTATGCTGTGTTTTGGATTTTGTATGAAAATATTTATGATAACACCCCAATGTTGTGTCACAGTTGTTGCAGAGTCGTGCTTACACAGAGCCAAGGACTTTTCTGCTTCTCATGCTGCACTTCTCAGGGTGCACAAGAAACTGGGAGTGGACACAGCCACATGGCATCATGCTTAATGATTGGGGGAGGGAGGGGGGAGCGGGGATGGACAGAAAGTGATAGTGTTTGCCTTTCCAAGAAACAACTATACATGATTAGCCCTGCTTTGCTGGAAGGGGTGGAAGGAAATTAGTTAATTGTTTAGAATTAATACCTTGTTTTGCTTTGCTTGGGCATGCACATTTTGGTTTACCTACTGGCCTGTCTTTATCTCAACCCACAAGTTCTCACACTTTTACCTTTCTGATTCTCTCATGTGTTCCAGTTTGGGAGGGTGAGCAAGATGCTGCACGTCAGGGTTAAACCACAACTTGAAACAAAGTCCTCAAAGTGCATAGGGACATAAGATTAAACCATTGCATTTAGTCCTCTGTTAATACAGGCACCAAGTTACTTTTTGTTTTGGTTTGTTTTTTCATTCCTTCATCAAATTTTATTTTTTAAATACTCTGTATTTTCCCATGAAAATGCAGGATTTAGGATTAGAAATTTTAATCTAAAAGAATTTATACTATATATTTATATCCCATATTGTAAAGAGAAATTTCAGGAAGGCAAACAAACAAACATTTTTTTTTTTTTCACAGAGCATAACAATTGCATCATTGCTTTGGACTTTATAAGAATAGCAAACCACACTATCAAGGTGCCATACTCCTGAATGTGGTCCACCATATTAAATATGCCTTCCCGATCCCCTGTTTTATCCTGTTTTATCGTCTTTTTATCCTCCCTCACCTAAAATATTTGTTAAAAAAAAAACACAAATGTTGTTCCACAAATAGTATACACATGCGTAAGTTTCAGGAGAGTAACAGTCAGTGTAATATTACACTGAGTTTTTCTGAGATCTTCACATTTTAATTAAAAGCAAAACTTGCAATTAATAGTTTATTTTTTTCAGGCTTGTAGAAACTCATTTGTTTAATAATTTATAAACTAATTCAATACATTTATTTAAATAATATAATTTAATATATAAATATTATAATATATTACATATATTATATATTATTTAAATTATATATTATATATACCACATATAATAAATATATTAAAATACACACTAACATAACATTTAAGGTTTTTCATATTTCAATATTTAGTTTTAATATTAATATTCTAATGTATTTAATATTGATAATAATATTTTATCAATGTGTTAGTGACTAATATATGTATATTTAAAATTAGTATGTATTGATAATGTACATGTATATATATGTATAATACATATCATATTATATATATATTATTACTTAATATATAATAATATATAATAATCTAATAATAAATAATTTAATATTTAGGATTTTTGAAGTAATAGAGGAAATCAAATGACAGGTGTCACAAATATTTATATTTAAAACTTAATACAGACAGTTAATATTGATTAAAGAATATATTTATATTATCAGTCTTACCAGACTAGATTATTAATTGAAATGTTTCTAAAATAGAACATTTTTTTTTAGTACATATTTTAAAAACATTTCTTTTTCTTTTAAGATTCCAACTTTTCCCATGCCAGCAGAGGGTTATTTAAATATAAAATTTTGTTGCAGGTGAGGTGAGCAGAATGTTTTGCAGAGCAATTTGCCATCTTGACAAACACTTTTATTTTTTTGATCTGCACTATATGGTGTCCTAATATTGCACCCATGACATAAAGAGAACATTCAGTTTATTTTTTCCTTTAGTCTAGGAGGTGAAATAAAGATCCCTTTTGATATTAATTTCATTTTAGAATCACCTCGTTGCTGGTTATCCTTCCTTACACCTTGTTAAAGTTACACTTGACACTGCCAATAACCTAGATCAAAGATGTCATAATATATAATTGAAAGCCATATGGGACTTTTGTTGGTAAAAAATCTATTTTGTAGAAAAAGAGATGCATGCATTTATCTAACTGATATTTTACATTTAGTTGCTCTTTTCATACAGACAAAGAAATTGAGAATGTTATTCGAATACGATGGACCAGGTATGGTAATGCAAAGGGCATTCGCCAGGCCAGGTTTACTACATTAATTTTGTTATTTTGTAACGTTACTCTTTTCCAAAAATACGGAGAATAGTATAGTTCACTCTCTGGAACTATTGCTACCTTACTTGAATGTTTTTTGGTTTTGGAGACTTTTCTTCTGTTGAGATGAAATAACAAATAGGTGACAAGGTCTAGAAATATAGAGGATATTTTGCTTATTTCAGTGTAGTGCTACACCATGAGATGATAATACATGATGACTTGCAGTAATATTTTTATATATTGTTTTTATTAAATGATATTATATATCAGATTTCAGAGTCAGTGTTTGCTTTTTTGTGTGCTGACAGAATATTGCCATTCTACTTAGTATTCATTTATTATCTATTCATTTTCCAGTTTTATTTATAACTGTTCCTTTTATGTACGTTTCTTTGTTGTCTGCTGCTTTTGTTCTCTTTACTATTTGAGTCTATGATCTGTGGAGGTAATTTTGAACAAAATTAAGAGAGCTAAATCAACATTACCAATGTGCTTGTGCTTCCCTGGAATGTTAAATACCTGTTAAGGTTTGAATTTAATATATACTGCAATCTTTTTATTGCCAAAGGTTACCTGAACATCCTCTAAAAACTGCTGAATTGTTTATTGATTATTAATTATATATTTCTTGGTTCTTATGATATCTGTACTTTCTTATTTATTTTAAAAAATTTTAAAAAAATCCATTAAAAATAAATAAATAGAATAAAAATAGATGCCTAAGAACAGATCTCAGAGGCTTTTCCATTTGAAAAGCTTATATATCAGTTATTGTATATGGAAATCTATGTACAATTTCGCAACTAACTTGCAAATTCTCTGTGGAGTAATCTATAAACCCACTGTCTCTGAGATGTTAAAACATATTTTATGATCGATAAAAGTTTCTCCTGTAAATGTATTTCTCATCAAATTAGAGCTAGCACTGGTGTTGTGAAGAAGAGAGCTGTATTGAAAGAATGAATATAGAAGCTGCAGTGAAAATAATATTCTGTTGCAGGTTTTTGAAATCTTTGAACACAATGTTTTCAAATATTTCTTGAACTAGCATGTCTTTACACATTCTTTATTTTTCTTTGGATCAACTCTTTATTGTAGGACCTCTTAAAAATGAAAACAACAGTAGTTGTAAAACATTGGTAAATATCTTAATTATTGTTGAGGTAGATGAATTCAAGGTTCTTCAGCCTTCTGTATGGCCTAAGTGAGTAGTTTTCAAACATGAAGTGATGTGAAGTGGTATTTAATTTGAAGTTATAGTTGTATTCCTTTTTCAATTGTACCTATACTTTTATCAACCTTTTTTTTTTTTTTTTTTTTTTTTTTTCTAGTTTTGTAAATGTGTGTACATTTATAAATATCTACCACTTACCTTTGATTTTGATTGGCTAATTTTGAAGATTATAGAGGAAGCCAGATTTGCAATTTGTGGGTTAATTTTGCGTGTTTCTTGGGTTTTTGAAGACCCATAAGAATTAGTGCTAACAGTGAAAGTACAATGAAGTGTTCTAGGAGGTTTTTGGTTGATATTGAGACAAGATAAAAAGCTAGGGAGGAAAAGCTAAATATTGAATACATTGAAATGGTTATTGAAGATATTTTTTAGCAAATATTTTGGTAGTTTTCCATGTGTTTTCAGGTAATCAGATAATCTCATGCTTCCTGGAGTACTTTTTTTACATTTTTTCATGGCTATGTAATTCTAATGATTAGTTTTGGGATCACTGTCCTGACACTATGTGATTAATAGTACTGCTTTATGATTGTTACAGTATTTGCAAGACTAAAAGTCCTAACTGCACTGGATTCTGTTTATTTCTAAAAATTCGTTGCAAAGGAGAAATAAGGTTTCCGATTTCCCTGTAGTTAGACATAAATGTTTCTTTGGAAATCACATCTGAATGTGTAAAAGATGTTGCAAATAAATGACGTTAGTTATTGGAAAGTACTTCTTCAGAGAGAAATAAAACATTTGATAGCTAAGAGAAAATATGGTATGTCATACATTTGGATCAAGTTAATGCAGCAGTTAACATGACTTCAAACCTTTAAACTGTGATGAAAATGTTTCTTATACTGATATCATAAAAGATATTATCCTATCTTTGAAAATCCTACCAGTAAATGCCTATCCTACACACCAGTCCAAAACTGCTCTTATTTCTAAATGCTTGAGCATTGACTGGTTACTTGCATTACATAATTTGTGACTTCTATAGATTATTTGATAACTGGGAAGCCCTACTGAATTTCTTTCAAAGTCAGATAAAATATTTTGTGTGAGCAAAAGATAATCTTTCTTAATATCCCATATTCTTATTATTTATTTTGCAATATTTCAGGTTTTCTTTGTTATTTATCAAAACAATTGATTTTATATTCTACTATTCACATTTCTGTGTTTAAGATTCTGATCATGCTCATATCCTAGTAGATCTGGTTATATTTTACAAAGCAGTAAGTCTGTACCATTCTTGAACTTTGATTTAGTACTAGGAAGGTTGGCTGATATGTCCTTTCTGAACCTCTGCTTGAAAGCTTAGTGGTGTGGCACATAATAAATAAGATCATGAGCAATGATAGATAGCAGGGCATTTTCTTGCTGGGGAGAGGGTAAAGTTGAATGTCCAAAACTCTCAAGCTGAAGCCTGCCACTTGCCATCTACAACCAGTATAGGTTAGTTACAAACATGAATAACACCTGGAGTAAGCAAAGGTAATACAATGCTGAATCTTCCAATTAGTAAGGCATGATGCAGTAAGAGTATTAAGATACTGATTCTGTGCTGTGTTTCTGTACATAGAGTATTTAGATGATGAAAACGGATCTGGAGACCCATGGACCTTGGCAGTAACATCTGAGGCTAGTAACTGTGACCAGCTGCCATGTGCACAGCCTTTTGCACATCCACTCCTGACCAGTAGTGAATTCCTTAAAGGGAAGATAAATTGAGATTTAGGGAAGGTAACTTTGGAGGCAAACTGAGCAAGTGAATATGTGAGATAATAGGTATCATGGTAGCTCTAACCTTGTTTCTTAAACTGTCACCCAAATCCACTCTGAGTTGGTGTTGTGTTTCACCCATGATAAGTGAGTTATATTATATGTCCAGAAAGCCTATTGTCCAAGTATTTCTAAAATACTGCTTTTGTAAAAGACAAATATAAAATTACTTTAAGAATTTACTTTAGAAACTCACTGCTTTTTAATTTTTTATTTTATTTTATTTTATTTTATTTTATTTTATTTTATTTTATTTTATTTTATTTTATTTTATTTTATTCTGAATTGCTTTAGACCAAAACTGAGAACCTTTTGGGTACTTTTCTGAAGTTCTCAGTAAATGGCAATTTTCCAGAAGTAGTGTTTATATTATTTTCTAAGAAAATACCACAAACATGGCAAAGGCTTTTATTGACTATAATGCAGACTACTGTGGTTGCCTTGCCCATAACCTGCAATCTTATATTAATGATATTTATTTGATATAAGATTTTGGGAGAGGGGTACATTTGGTCATATGGAATGAATAATATGAATATATTATATTTATATTTTATTTTTAGAATAAAATATTATTTTATATGAATATAATAAGAATAAAATATATGGTCATATATAGAATTAATATATGGTCATATTTAGACCAAGAATATTTGGTCATATTTATGTTAAACATTATGTTAACCAAACATAAGTTAACCATTATATATATTTTTTTTTCATTACTATATTTAAGTAGTTTTGGATACAAAGAGAAGTAACTTATCAGTGAATCCACTCCCCAGGAAGCAGAACACCATAGAAATCCATGTAGTGCACATTAAAAAAAAAAAAAAATAATAAAAAAAATCTAGAGAGAGAAGAGATGAATTATTTGTTGGTTTCTGGCAAACTTTTAATCACGTTTGTAGGAGTTTGCACAGGAAATGAACTCAGGAGAGATTCTTTCAAATTTGCCAATGATGCTGGCTGATAAAACTTTAGGAGAAAAGACTGGAAAAGTCCATGAGAAACATTACTGTGTGTTCCTTGGCTGACTGGTGTGAAAGTCTAGGATTCAAATAGTCTCAGGAAAACAAACAAACAAACCAAAAAGAACACCTTAGTTTGTTATGGATATGTTTTTTGTTCTATGGTGGCTAATGATACATGAGTCCTGTTTGGAGTGTGTCTGTGTTTGGGGCGTTCACAACTTATGTGTTACATACTAATAATGATTCTTTTCTAACCAAAGACTCATTTGCATTAGAATTAGAGGCTTTTAATTTCTCTGAAGTTTTTACTTACTTTCAGATTTATTTGAATGACCATCCTTTTCAAATGTTATTGTGGGTATGTGGACAGAAAGAAAGACATAGCATTGATTTTAAGTAAGTCTGATTTTATTTGGAAACCATGAAAAACAAAACAAAATAAAAAAACAATAGTCATGTATGCTGATCATCAAATCTAAGTTCCAGTTCTCACCAGGATAAAACTAGTCGAAAGAGGATAAAAAGAATAAAAACAAACAGTAGAAAACACATGAAGTTAGAATTGAAACAAGAGAGGCTAGTTGCTCAGGCTTTGATACAATAAAGCCTCTTTTGAAAATGTAAATGTATACAGCTACAAGGGAAAGACCATGATCAGTCCTCAGGTTCTGGATAAAAACACTGCCTAGACTGAACTTGCAACGTACTTCACTGAGATAATTTTGCATTGGATATCCAGCTAAGCTGTGGAAATAAAAGCTACACTGTTTTTTAAAATTGGCATTGTCTTTCCTCTGAGATCTGCCAAACAGTATCCCCCCAGAAAGTCTCTTCAGTTGTTTAGAGGATGTTACCTCTGACTACGGATGTTGCATGAAAGAAAATGAAGAAAAAAACTCTCTCTTTGAAATATGAACTACATAAAATGATTTTAAATAAAAGTAATGGCTCTTATGTGTACAAATGTTGATATTTTTCTATACACTATAAATTTTAACTCCAAAATGTATCAGTTGTTGAATACTTCTAACCAATTAAGTGAACATCCTGCTGCATGTCATTTTAAACCAATAAGCTACAGTAGTTGAATGAAATCTTGTCCTCTGAAAATGCTATGAAACTTTATTGATACCAAACATACAATAAATTTCCTAGGCATCATTTACTTTAAGAATTGTCAATTCAGAATAGCATGCTTCCAATACTTTTTTTTAATAAAAAAGATGAAATTCATCAAGCTTTTAGAAAAATATTCCAATTGATAAAATCTAGCTGTAAACACTACATCTTTTGAAGTATGTGAAAGGGATGCAAGCTAGAACATCTCTGTTAACATACATGTATATTAAAAGCAAATTTTGAAAATTGGTTATCACACTAGATTCAACAAAAAGAATAATCAACCTTTTTGCAGTTACATAGCAACTGTCACCTCAAAACACAATACCATAGGAAAATGAATTTTTTATACTGTGAACACACTTTCCAATGAATGTATTAGGCTGAATAACATAAAAATAAGAGGACTAAAGGTTATATGAATTATTCCTGATATGAAAAAATGAAATTTTACTGTGTAAGCAGCAAAAAAAAAGTACTTTATTCAGAATCTGATTCAGCTCAGTCAAATAAATTTGGAAAAAGTGCCACGTAAAATTCCAGAACTTGTTAAAAATAAGTCCACCAAAAAGGGGACAGAAGATAAAAGGAACATAAGTTCTTCTAAAAATAAAGTTTTAAAATGCAAATTTGGCTCATTAGCTAATGGCTAATATACATATACTTTATGTAAGATAGCATATATTTGAAGACAATATATAAACAGAAAATAAGAATTGTTGTTTTTATTACCACAAATTATAGGAACCTAATTCATGATATGATTTGTTATTGTGCTAAGGGCTGTACAAATACAAAACAAAGCTGGGCCTTTCAAAAGTTACTTTAAAATATCAGAAACATAAATCTGACAGGAGAATGAAGTGCATTGACTTCATTCCTAGCAAGTACAGAATGCAATCAGGAATTCATATGAAAGGATCTCAGAGGATAAAGAGATTACAGAAAATCTGGATTTCTTCACATGGGTCTTCACAGAGAATAATGTGAACCCTTCCTACTGTGTAATGAAAATATCAAATTATTGAAGAATTCTAGAAATTATATCAAAATAAATCACTGAAAAGTCATTTTTGTTTGTAGTATTGTTGATTTTATTTGTGTTGCCTGTTCACTGTCCATTCTTTATTTGCTGAAAGAATTTGCTGAAAAAGATGTATTTATTCCTGGCATTTCTCGTGTGTAATGTAGGTTATTTTGTATAATCTAGAGCTATTTTACTGTGTTAGAGACAATTTAACTACGGTTTATACTTCCAAGCTACCACACCACTGCATATATATATATATATGTATAAATTAATTTAGATAGGCAAATCTTGCAACAATCTTGGAAGATGCTGACATTATCTCAAAAGGTTTACTCCAGGCCACAATTCCCATCCACAGTTCAGTCTCCAGAGTTGCCAGCTTCCCATGACAGCTTTTCCAATAAGATTGTTATTTTCCTAGGAGCACGTAAAGATATTTATTTATTTATTTATTTATTTATTTATTTATTTATTTATTCTGTTGTTGCCTGTTTGATGAATGTTTCTAGAACATCGTGTCACAATATGATATGATATGATAATTCCTTGAAAAATCAGATTGTAACAGTTGTACCTAGTTAGTTGGACAAACTTGATCTTGAGAGCTTAAAGACAATTCCAATAGTATAGTACATCTAAGGAGAAAACCAGATATTTTTGAGATCTGGACATAAGCCTGCTAATACTTCAGGGGACTGTTCTTAACTATTTCTGATACTATTACCTATTGAGATTCTGTGAAAATATTCATGGCTATCTGTAAAATTATAAGTAAAATTATTTCGTTTTATTGTAGTGTGATTAACAATCTTGCAGAGTTCTAGAATATTCCAACACTAAGGGCCTAAATTTACTTGTCTAATAAGATTATCATCTCTCAAAATACATCTGAAGTATTTGTTGCTTTATTTGGTATATATTGTTTCAAGCTTGAGTAGGCACATTTTTCATAAATTATGAAAACATAACTCAATGTCTCTTTTAAACTGCTTAAAAACCATAAAGCAGTTTTCTATGTCAAAGACAATGTAACCCAGTGTTGTCCATTATAGATAAACAACAGGCTATATAATATTATGTGATTGATCAGCTAATAACAGCTATAATAATCATAATCAGCTGTTATGTGATTGATCAGCTAATAATATGTGTTATTTTATTTTCCCTCTTCTTTATTGATGATCCAGTGTATAATTGCTTAAGGTTTTAGCTCACAAACATTAGCACACAACTAAATCTCTTAATGGGATCAAAAATACCATCTCTCATTTGTATTCACGAGAGATAGCACTGCTTATTTATTCCTTTCATATTGTCTTTGTGCATGTGCACACGTGTGTGTGTGTGTTTGGCAGGTTAATAGTATTGAATTAAATCAGAGAATCATCAGGTCATACAATACTTAGATGTTTATAGAAAATAGTCAGATTAAAGATATTTTCTTCCAAATCATCTATAAAAATTTACAATATAAATTGTTTAGCTTGGACTGCCTGTAACAATAAATATTTTTTCTAATGAAAAGATGCGTTGGATAAAAAGTCTTTGGACTTTTACATGGCTTTTTGAGGTTGTTCAAATCACAAGCAATTAAGTCTTTCTAATCTTTAAACCTAAGAACCTAACTCTTACAGAATCTTTTAATATGTTTTCATTAGTTTTCTATGATACCTGCTTGGAGAAAACTGTAGAAGATCACAGTAAAAGTTAATATTAGACTAACATTCATCTAAAACTTTTGGGATTCAGAAAAAATCTCTCATTTATCCAGTGCACAAATGTCAAACTCTTTGAAAATAAATGTGTTAAAAATATTTCCAGCTTCTGTTTGGGACCCATTATAGCCACTGTGCTATATCATCATACACATGATAATGAAAATTACAGTTAAAATTTTAGAATTTTTAAGTTCCTCAGTACTTAAAGTAGCCATAAACCTATTTGCTATTTAGCCATTTAACGCAATTATTTACTGTTCAAGAGATACACAGTTACTATAGCAACAGCTACATTTACCATTCAGAATAAATGGAAACCCTAATCTGTCCTGCCAGTAAAGCAAAAAGCTTTTTAAATGTAGTTTATCTGTTGCTTTTGTAATAGAAATTAGTGGCACTCAAATTATGAACCATGATCTTGTTGCAGGAAGCCAGCTTTGATCTTGTAGGCAAATGTTATACCTGGTTCATGGTTTAACTGCATGTTCAGTAGTTGGACAACTGGCAATAATATACTTTTTTTTTTTTTTAATTTCTTTAGCTTATGATAAATGACAGTTTAAACCAAAAGAAGTAAAAGAGTATTAATCTAGCTTTTTCTTGTGGTTAAAATGATAAATAATCAAATTAACTGCAAGATACCTTTCAAATAAAATATTAATTCAATATCAATGAAATAATAATAATAAAAACCAGAGTAATATTACCAAAATATTAAAAGAAATATTAATGGCTGTTACTGTTTTCTGTATAAAAATAAAATAATTAAATAATTTTGAAAAGCAAATACAATTTCTTCACAGGCTTTCTGTAATATTTCTGCCTGAAAAGTTTGTAAGAACAATTTGATATGGACTATACTTGCAGAATGAACTAGACCATTTCAGGACTTCTCCCTATATCAACTTTGTACATCAGAAAAAAAAAAAAATATATATATATATATATATATATATATATTGTATTCTGGAATAATGAGTGTGCTTGCAGAACCTGTCTTATATTATATTATGCATAAAGCTGGATTCTTCACAATGAAATATGATTGTTATAAAAAGGGAAATAAGACAATTCACTTGGATGATGTATTTTATATTAAACACTATTTTTAATAATTATTTCTGTTATTTGTTAATTATGCTGTACTGGTATGTCAAGGAGTTTCCTGACTGAAGAACAAGCCTCCATCAGTCTATGCACTTGAAACAGTTGAGCATTTCTTACACTCCAAGCCAGCAGAGATGAAGTTGGATGTATGTAATGACTTGCTGAATCTTCCTGTCTCTTTCTTCTCACTTACTCTCTTTGTGGGACAATAAGGGACACGAGCTATCTCTAGAGTTCTCTTTCCTGCACTGCAGGGAATATTGTGTGACTTATTGGTGTAAGAGAGTAAGTGGTGTAAGAGAGTAAGTTAAGAACATAACCCCTTTTACCGTCAGTGTCATTTAAAAAAAAAAAAA
The DNA here is from genome assembly GCF_964211825.1 of Aythya ferina. NCBI lineage: Eukaryota > Metazoa > Chordata > Aves > Anseriformes > Anatidae > Aythya > Aythya ferina. Next base: position 129,929,074 of record NC_140297.1, read on the forward strand.
AAAAAAAAAAAAAAAAAAAAACCTCCAACATTTGTTATCCTTCTTCTTCCATTTGAAGAGATGTGATCATAATAAATATTTTCAGGAAAATTCTGTATTATTAATATATGGCCTTAGCTGATTTCCTTCAAATTGTGGCAAAGACTGAAGGAGAACCTCTGTTTCAAAACTTCTGATTTTCACTCTTTCAATGTTAGAACTTTCTGTTTACAAGATGTTTTCTATTAAAAAATAAAAAATCCTCTGATTATTCTTATGCAAAGGAAACCTCTAGGTTCATAATAGTTGAAGAAAGCTGAAATATTTTCAATCTTAAAGGCTTGGAGGCTTCCTTCTCATTCAGCTGAAACTGTCTCTTCGGATAAAATGGCTGAAGAATGGTCAGTGTTTGCAAATGTACAGAACAGCTCTATGCTTGTCCTACTACCTGAAGTTTGGTTAGTACATCGTACGTAAATATTTGAAAGCCTGGTCTGAGGTTAAAATAATAATAATATGAGTGTAAACCAAAAAAATCATCTTAAAAATAAAAGCTATACATTTTTCTAATATACAGAAATAAAATAAAATAAAATAAATAAATTACTTTATTCCCCAGATAGTTCTAAAATGTCATTTATTTATTAAAACAAACAAACAGAATTGGTTAATGAGGAAGTATGCAGAATCATGTTCTTTCATGTTTTTCCAGATTGCAGTTTTCGACTAAATGCAAACAGCTAAAAACTAAGAAATGCAGTATTTCAAATTATAGATAACACTCATTCAATCTTAACTCTGCCTTACATTAGCAACAGTCCAATAAAATTATAATGTTTGTACTTGATCTTTCTTGGAAGAGCAAACACTATTTACACCTGTATAACAATGAATTCACCCTCCTCAAAGCCTTCTCCTGAAGTAATTAGATCCTTGTCTCCTTTGTATTCTTTTATACAGTGCTAGTGTAAAAAAAGTTACACTTTTGAACATCACCTTCATCCCCATATCTGGACATTTTTTATTTTTTTTATTTTTTTTATTTTTTTTTTTTGCATCTGCAGTCATGTCAAAAAAAAAAAAAAAAAAAAAAACACAGAAAGGGAGATGGTATGTCTCCCTTTATTGTCCTCTCCTGACAGTCTCAAACACATCCCCTCATATTCTCCCTATCATTCTGTTACTTAATCGTCTCTGTCCTCCTAGGAAGCTTTTGCATGTGTAATTCTACCCTACCCACTAAACACTACCCACCTCCCCAATTCTCAAAATGCTATCTAAATTTTCAGTAGGTTGGCTTTCTTAAAAACAGAAATGAGACACCTTCCTCTCTCCACCTCCTCCTTTAATAGGACAGATTTAAGTTCCATACTTACAGAACAAGACACGTGTTTTTTATTGGTGCCAACCCTCAGCTTTACATTGACATGGGCTGGGAAAAGGCATGTTCACCTTTTGCTGTCTTCCACTTCACGTGTGCACTGCTTGGATAGACACCCCAGATGCTTAGTTTGTATTTAGGAACATATAGAGCAAAATGATTTAATTGCTCTGTAGGCATTAGTCAGCTATTGTGACAGCATAGGTTGTATGAATAACTGTTTTTGACCCTAATGTGGTTGTATATGATAACAAAAAGAAAAAGCTGATGCCAGTAATGAACATGACTGCATTTCTGGTTTCAAATATATGCAAAAATATCACTAGGACTAACCTGCAGACCATGCTGAGAAGAGTGGACAAGGAGTGAGGAGATTATATGCAGGAATCCACTTCCTTAGATAACTTACATGTGATTCTGTTACTGTAAACTACATGTATACAGCAAAGCTAAGACAATTAATTTAAGCCTTGGGACTTTAGAGCATTTATAGAAATAGTGACCTTTAACAGTAGACTTCTCAATATTAAATACAAGAAAGGTGGGGTTTCTCTGTAGTGTTTCTTACATTTTCAATTTTCTTTCTTTGTCTTTGGAGGGCCAAATTCTATAGTCCTTGTTATAACAAAACTGTTGGTATTAATTATTAATAAGAATTTTGTTCAGTTAATAATGACAGAGTTTGGGCCCTTTGTTCTCAGCAGTTATTTATTTTCAGTCTGTGAAATTCTTCAGTTATATCTTCTTGTAGTTTTGGGTCACATATGCTTTGAATTTCCTCATGTAATTTATCTCTCAACCTTGGTTGTCACACAGAAAGTATAACTTTTACCTGCAGTTTTGTCTTCATCTCAGTTTCCTTTTTCTCAGTATTAACTCTCATTAGTACCTAGCTGTCAATTTTAGTTTCTATTATTGCTTTGAGGAAAAACACCATAATTATCTAGAGTACTGAATATGTATTGGCTAAGTTAACATTTAGATTCAGTATCACAGACATTAATATTAATAAAGACTTTTTCAATTCAAAAAGTTTAAATCACTTCTCAAATATTCTGATCTTATGTTTGAACTTTCTTAAAAGATTCTGAGGAAAAAATCCAACAACAACAACAACAAAAAATTAGCTTAGTTTTTGTTGTTGTTGTTGTTGTTTTGTCTTTTTTTTTTTTTTTTGGTTGTTTTTCAGAGATACAAAATCATCATATAAGACTCAACATTTCTCAAAAGAAAAAAAAAAAAAAGACTAGGTTTGTCAGCAATAGCATGAAGACAGCATTCAATAGTAATTAATGTGCAAGAATGATTATTCCTTTATGTAGATTGAAATTGATTTGGGGATTCAAGTTATTAACAGGGGGATAAACGTTCATCCTTGCACATTCCAGCTGATACCCTTCTCCTACTACTTTTTCAGAAAAGGCAAATATGGTGAGTTTTCTTTGTTTGTTTCAGAGAAAATGTTCTTTCAGGGGGAAAGGGCATTTTAGTTGGTTTTAAGGTAGCATAAATCTTTTCTTTAAGATCAAAGGTTGATTTTGTAAAAATTTCCAGTTCACCACTGGAGAGGTTCCCACTTCCCAATTAGCACCCTGGCAAACCATTCCTAGGAAGTAGTTTGGAAGTAGGTATGAGTCTGGGTTTCCATTTGACAGACCTTTTTTGGAGGATAAGTGTATAGCACAGTGTAGATACAGGCTACCCTGTGTGCTTTGGCCTCCATACCTGGGAAAGTCTCCCAGCATTGTTTAATTTAATAGATGTGGAAATATGGTACTAAATGTTATGTGATCTGAACTATTCATTGAAGTCATGGGAGGTCTCCAACTTCATCCTGGGCACCATGTATTCAGCTGACTGAATACAGCTCTTAGTGTTCAGAAAAATAATTTCTTTCATAGTTCGCCTTTTCTTTTTGATTTGTTAATAGAGTTATGCAGCACTGACTGTAACATCACAAGGGTGGAATTGTAATGACGGCAGATGATAGAGTGAATGGAATTGGCATAAGTGCCTTTTCAGACATACTACAATATGCCTGAGGAAATGCCCTGAAAACAGGAGACTTTGGGTGTTTTATCATTTTAATGTTTATGATTCTGTGAAAATAACACTCAAGGAAGCAGTTTCTTAGAAGACATTCTCAGATACAGCAAATAATGATATTGATGAGAACAAATCAGTTTCATGGTGGCAGTGTTTAAAAATAAAAGTTCCTTTGAACTCAGTGAGAACCGGATTTAATGAAATTTAAATTAGAGTGAATGGAATAGACATGAAAGAGTTAATCAGCTGGAATGGTACTAATATGGAATAGAGGTTCCTTCCTTTGAAAGAAACTGCCTGAGTGAAATCATGTATATTAATGTTTATTGTTCTTTGACCAAGGCTTGCAAGTGTATATTTTTAAAACTAAATTCTGATCCAATTAAAGTAAATGTCAAGGATTTGGATTTTTCTGTCATTGAGATTGTCCCTTATATATGAAAGTGACTGTCCTTCAGCAGGCTTGTGGAAGTGCAGCTTGGCAGCTCAGCAAGAACTTTTTTTTTGTTGTTCTACTGCAGCTGTTAATACATTGCAATGATCCTATAATTTTTCTCTCTGCTAAAGGAATTTCTTGTTTAGCATGAATGCTAGTGCTAAATATCTCTAAAATGCTAATCTCTAAAATAAAGGTGTCTGCTTTCTAATTTTACTACAGTTTTGAAAGTTGGATAGAATACAGACAAGATGTCGTTGTTAATGTTATCAACAAGTCTTACGAGGAGCAGCTGAGGGAGGTGGGATTGTTCAGTCTGGAAAAGAGAAGGCTCAGGGGTGACCTTATCGCATTCTACAGGTACCTTAAAGGAGGCTGTAGTGAGGTGGGGGTTGGTCTATTCTCCCACGTGCCTGCTGACAGGACAAGGGGGAATGGGCTAAAATTGCACCAGGGGAGGTTTAGGTTGGATATTAGGAAGTATTTCTTTACAGAAAGGCATACTTTAGGCATTGGAATACACTGCCCAGGGAAGTGGTTCAGTCACCACCCCTGGAGGTCTTTAAAAGATGTTTAGATTTAAAGCTTAGTGATATGGTTTAGTGGAGGACTTGTTAATGTTAGATCAGAGGTTGAACTTGGTGGTCTTGGAGGTCTCTTCCAACCTAGATGATTCTGTGATTCTGTGAAATATTTGTATTTGATTCTTGATCAGCTAGAGGTCTGCTTTACAGTCATTAACAATTTGTCCATGTTAAAGCAGAGATAAGAGGGTAAGTCTTGCAGCCACTGCTGAGACATGCTCTAGTTTTATTTATTTTGTGTTTTCCTACTATAATGTTTACAAACATTAATTCCTCTCCTATTGCAACAGTATTATTAGGTATAGATTCACTTTAAAATGACCTTTTTGTATTCATCAATTGAATATTGTCATAACTTCTACAGCTCATTGTTACTGTTGTTATCTAATTCATAGTGGTTTATCATCTCATCAATAAATCAAATGATTCTGGAAACTGCATAATCTATGATAAATAAAAAAATATAGGACAAATAATTGAAATTTTATTAATGATTTCAGTTATAAAATATATAAAAATATTTGTCATATTAATTTGTAAATAGTCAAAGCCACAGATGACTGTGATGGACCGAATTTTTGATGGATTTGAGTACAGAAGTGCAGGTGTACAAGGTCAGACCAAGTTTTATCCAGAATATCAATTTGTAGCATACTTAGTCTTGGAATCACTTTTATTCAATTTAATTATAAAATGGTTATATAGCATAGGATAAAAGTTCCTATACCTGTCTAAGGCTTTCTCTGAAAGAGAAGTTCTTTAAAGCTAAAAGAAAACATGAGATATTCCTGTACTGGGTTTACTTGGCAGGGTTTTGTTAGCAGGGGTGTTATGTGAGCCGAGCACATAGCTGCACCATGTGAGATCAGAGGGTTTCACCAAGGTCAGTGCAGAAGAAGGGGGAAGGGTGCTCTGGGTGGCAGGACAGAAGTTCCCCTGCAGCTGGTGGTGAAGCCCCTAATGGAGCACACTCTCCCCCTGCAGCCCATGGGTCCCATGGCGGAGCAGATCTCCATGCTGCAGCCTGTGGAGGAGCCCCTGGTGGAGCAGGTGGATGTGGCCTGGAGGAGCCTGCGGCCCATGGAGAGCCCTCGCAGGAGCAGGCCCTGGGCTGGAGCTGCAAACCATGGAGAGGTGCCCATGCAGGAGACCTAGTAGTAGCTGCTGCCCTTGAGGCACCCACGCTGGAGCAGTCTTTTCCTGACAGATGGTCCCCATGGTACACACCCATATTGGATTCCCCACTGAATTTGGAAGCAGCTCAGGTGACTTAGAGGCCAAAATCATACAAAAAAAAATAATAATAAAAAATATATATATATATATATATATTCAAATCTCAGGTTTGATAAACCCATATTTAAATAATATATTTGCAGCTCCTGAAGGAGCAAAGTTTATCCATTACTGGGATTCTCACAATCATCTCTATAATTAGAAAACTGTTAGTATAATATAAAATGTTTATTTTATGACATAGTTTTGCAAGCAAATGACAAAATGCACTATAAAAGGACATCAGGGAGTCAGAGAGGGAAATTGACTGGTGGAAGCATACTCTACCCTCTCTGAGACAGACTCACAAGCCAGCCACAACACAAGTAACAAAGGTTCCCCTATCCCACCAGGCAGCCACTACACAAAAGAAAAAAATTCCCCTATCCTGCCAGGCAGTAGGAGAGGACCTAGACCAAGAGGGGGGAATGGAAGCAGGTTTCTGCTCGAGGTGGTAGGCAAACCCTCTCCCTGCCCACCTCACCTTCCCATCTACGCTTACTTAGCAGGTATGAGGCTCTAGAACATGACAGTCAAAACAACGATGTAGAAGAAAGCCCATCCCAGTTGGAAGGGGTGCCTAAGACAAGGAAACCTACCCCCTGCATCACTACATCTTCTGTCAAGAACGAAAGGTTTATTGTCATAGGGCACTCCCTTCTGAATGCGACAGAGGGCCCAATATGCCGACTGGCCCCAACCCACAGGGAAGGCTGCTGCCTCCCTGGGCTTGGATAAGAGACATTGCAAGAACAGTCGCTCACCTGGTATGGCCCTCTGACTACTACCCGCTACTGCTTTTTCAGGCTGGTAATGACGAAGTAGCAAGGACAAGTACGAGAGTGATCAAAAGGGACTTTAGGGCTTTGGGGTGACTAGTTAAAGGATCAGGGGCACAGGCTGTGTTTGCCTCTGTCCTTCCAATATGAGCGATCAATGTTGACAGGCAGACAAATCTCATGAATATGTGGCTCTGAGACTGGTGCCAGTGGCAGAACTTTGGGTTTGTTGATCATGGGAAGGTCTACGTGACACCAGGCCTGCTGGCACTAGATGGGATGCACCTCTCTCAGAGGGGGGAAAGGATTTTTGCCCAGGAGTTAGCGGGGCTTATAGATAGGGCTTTAAACTAGAGTCAAAGGGAGAAAGGGATAAAACCAGGCCCACCAGTGATAAGCTAATGGATGGCACAATAGAATCAGAGGAACTGTGTGCTAGTGATGTCCTTCGATCTGCTCCACAAGGTGCTTCGTACAATGAGGCACATTTGAAGTGCTTCTACACAAATGCATGCAGTATGAGGAATAAACTAGAGGAGCTAGAAGTCTTGGCCCAGTCCCATAGCTACAACATCATTGACATAAATGAAACCTGGTGGAATCAGTCCTGTGACTAGTGTGTTGCAATAGATGGTTACAGGCTCCTCAGGAGGAAGATGCAGGGGGTTGGTGCTGTACATGAAGAAGGGCCTGGACCGTGTGGACCTTGCAGTTGGCGGTGGCAAAGTTGAGAGTCCCTGAGTAAGGACTAAGGGATGAAAAAATAAATAATAAAGGGGATGTCTTCATGGGAGTTTATTACAGACCACCGGCCAGGATGATGACACCCATGAATTATTCTTTGAGGAACCAAGAGATACCTCAATATCAACTGCCCTTGTCCTTATGGGGGACTTCAACTTGCCAGACATCAACTGGGATTACCATGTGGCAGACGTTAAAATGTCCAGGAGGTTCCTAAAGCACCTCAATGATAACTTCTTAGTGCAGGTGCTAAGGGAGCCGTTTAGGAAAGGTGCCTTCCTAGATCTGTTGCTGGAGAACAAAGAGGGTCTTGTGGGGGATGTGGCAATTGATGGTCGTCTTGGTCATAGTGACCATGATGAGGCTGAGGTTAAAATTTTTGGTGAAGGGGAAAACTGCCACCAAAACTTCAGCTTTGGATATGGGGAGAGCAGACTTCAGGCTGCTCAGGGAACTTGTTAGTAAGGTCCTCTGGGAAACTGCTTTTGAAGGCATTGACATCCATCAGTGCTGGTCAGTCTTTAAGAACTGCTTCCTAAAAGGCAATTCCAGAGGTAATTCCAAAATATCAGAAGTAAAGCAGATGGGACAAAAGGCCAGCTTGGCTGACCAGGGATCTTCTTCTGGAGCTTAGGCAGAAAAAGAAAGTGTATGGCTGCTGGAAGCAGGGTCAGGCAACGTGGAAAGAATACAGCAACGCTGTTAGCATTTGTAGGGAGAAAATTTGTGTGTCCAAAGCCTAATTAGAGTTGAAGCTGGCCATGTCTGTGGGAGACAATAACAATGTTTGTTGTTGTTGTTGTTGTTTGTTTGTTTGTTTGTTTTTTAATATGTGAATAGAAAAAGGAAGACCAGAAAAAACATAGGTCTGTTACTTGATGGGGAAGGTCACCTCACAGATAAGGATGTAGGCAGAACAGAGACATTTAATGGGTCTGGATGGGATTCATCCCAGGGTGCTTAGAGAGCTGGCTGATGTCATCATGGGACCTCTCTCAATTATTTTTAAAAGGTTTTGGGAATCTGGAGAGGTCCCAGTTAACTGGAAGCTGTTAAATGTTGTGTCAATCTTCAAGAAGGGCAAGAAAGAAGACCCTGGCAACTACAGGCCTGCCAGTCTCACGTCAGTGCTTGGTAAAATTATGAAGAAGATTATCCTTGATGTTATTGAAGCTCACGTGGGAGACAATGCAGTAATTGGTCACAGCCAACATGGGCTTACGAGGGGTAGGTCCTGTTTGACTAATTTTATTTCTTTTTATGATAAGGTCACCCATCTAGTTGATCAAGGGAAACCAGCTGTTGTGATCTTTTTGGATTTCAGTGAAACTTTTGACACAGTCTCCCACAGGATCCTACTGGACAAAATGTCCAGCATACAGCTAGACAAAAGATAATACGATGGGTGAACAGTTGGCTAATGGGTAGGGCTCAAAGGGTTGTGGTAAATGGGGCCACATCAGGCTGGTGGCAGGTCACAAGTGGGGTCCCCTAAGGCTCCATTTTAGGGCCAGTTCTCTTCAGTGATTATATAAACAATTTGAAAATAGGACTAGAAGGTGTGTTGAGCAAATTTGCTGATGATACTACACCGGGAGGAGGTGTTGACTCTGTTGAGGGTGGAAAGGCCTTGCAGAGAAATCTGGACAGATTGAAGAGCTGGGCAATTACCAACTGCATGAAGTTTAACAGGAGCAAGTGCTGGGTCCTGCACCTGGGACAGGGCAACCCTGGCTATACATACAGACTGGGGGATGAAATGCTGATCCCCCAGTTCCTCTGGGGATACTCACAGATAGGGATCTGGGGGTTTTGTTTGATAGCAAGCTGACTATGAGCCAGCAGTGTGCCTTGGAAGCCAGGAGGGCCACCATACCCTGGGGTGCATCACGCATGGCATTGCTAGCTGGCCAAGGGAAGGGATTGTTCCCCTCTACCCTGCGCTGGTGCGGCCTCGCCTCGAGTACTGTGTGCAGTTCTGGGCACCATGGTACAAAACGGATGTGAAACTATTGGAGAGTGTCCAGAGAAGGGCAACAAAGATGGTGAAGGGCCTAGAGGGGAAGATGTACGAGGAGCATCTGAGGTAACTTGGCCTGTTCAGCCTGGAAAAGAGGAGTCTGAAGGGAGACCTCATTGTGGTCTACAGCTTCCTCACAAGGGGGAGTGAAGGGGCAGGCATTGATCTATTCTCTTTAATGATCAGTGATAGGACCTGAGAGAATGGAGTCAAGCTACAACAGGGGAGGTTCAGACTGGATATCAGGAAGAGGTTCTTCACTGAGAGGGTTGTCACACAATGGAACAGGCTCCCCAGGGATATAGTCATGGCACCAAGCCTGTCAGAGTTCAAGAAGCATTTGGACTGTACAGTTAGTCATATGGTCTAAATTTTTGTGTAGACCTGTGTGGAGCCAGGAGTCGGACTCGATGATTCTTATGGGTCCCTTCCAACTTGGGATATTATATGCTTCTAAAATGCATTATAAAAGACACAGGCAACTGTAAAGATCCTTCTAAGATCTTCTGATTCCTCAAGGATTCCTCAGGTATTGGCTTAGACTTCACTAGCTCTCATGTTGGTGTGTCTCAATAAGTGTTTATGGAATCATGTCTTATAACTTGCCTTTATAAATGGTTAACCCAGAACAATCCATGACTTGTGCTTTCTCTATTCATGATGGAGTCTTCTTCACTTGATCCTTTGAAGTTTATTCTTCTCCTTGTGATTAACCATAAAGATATTGAATATACACTAACTTCTTTCTTCTATTCTTCTTAAGATTGCTGAATTAATATTTATATTTCTGTTGTGATCAGACTATACTACTTTTTACTTCATTACTTCATTTAGACATTTATACTTAGAGGCTATTTCTTCTCATGGAATCACTGTGATTAAACAAAAAAGAAATCTTATAAAAGATTTGAGAAATATTAATTGTGCAGGAACCATTCGGAATTTATAATGCATGTCTGAAGTAGTCTTGGCAAAGAGTCTACATACCATGTATAAACAAAAAGAACTGTTTCAGAATAAGGTAACCAAGAGTGCACAACCCCAAAACAGTGAAAATCCAGTTTTAATAGAGTTAAGTGAACTACAAGAATCACACTTCCATGACCATCTAGATGAATTATTTTCTTCCCAGCCTAGTTGTGACAGTTTCTTCATTATAACTCTTAAAAGTTTCTTAAACTTTCATTCTTTCTTAGGTTCCCCTACCTCAATATCTTCCTGAAATCTCCCTAAATTTTCAGCACACCCCAGAGAATTTCTACAACAGAGAATTTACAATGCGAAATTTCGGAGGCAAGGCAAAAAGGGGAGTAGAGCAGTTCTCATCAACACTAGTCAACATGGACATCTGATCCAGCTATAGTTGCACAGCTGTGTGATCCTACAAATCTTTCTTTGCTCAGGCTGGATGTGTCTCTGCACACTTCAACATGAACATTGCCAAATTCTGAAACATTCTGAAAAAGTAGTTATGCAGGGGAGCATAAGATACCAGACTTCCATAGGAAATATAAGACAATAGTACATGTTTTGTTTGCTTTCATATTTAATTACAAATGTAATTTGTTTTGTGTGAAATGGTTTCAGAAGTGATGTTTCACTGGAGTAACACTCATGTACTGAAGCAAAATTCAAGGTCTTTCAAGTTTGTTTTGAAATACATGGGGTAAAAGGGTCACGCGTACATACTGCAGGTGTTATTGCTTTGACTGCTAAATGTTATGTGGTTACTTTTGTACTAGGGATGGGATTGAGACCTCCAACTCATTTTGCAATAGACTATTGAATAGCCATCAGCTGAAGCAAATTTCAGTCAGTAGCAACCAAAAATGCAATTGAACTCAATGACCTGGAGGTCATTGGCTCTGTATCTCATTACCACTTTCCTAAACCTTCTAGTCTCAGAGTATTTCCTTCAGTCTTTTGAAAAGAGACATCTATTGTGCAGATATAACTGCCATCGAGTATCTTAGTCATTTAGCTTTAGATTGTTGAGTTTCATTATTGTTTATCCCTTTGTCTCAAGCTGAATCATTTTCAATGAATCAGATAAAGCACTATCATTATGATATCATTTATGAAGGCTACATGATTGTAGCTTTTCTCACTAAATCATTGAAATAGTGCGTTTTTTCTTGTTAACTATTACTTTATTTTCAGATGTGGCTATTACATTATTCTGTTTATTTCTCAAGGAAACAGTTTTTAAGTAGAGATCCTTTGAATTTCTCTATTAGTATCTGAAATATTGATTAGTTTTAACCATAAAATAAAACTTTTGAGGGACGCTTTACATAAGCATTTTTGCTGTTCATACAATTTTTCCAATAACTTTCTGCTTTAAAAAATATAATGGGAGAGATTTCTTTTTCATTTTCTTTATTTTGCCTGAACAAAAACATAAGGTTTGCTATAAAAGTTAGATTTTTGGTCCATCTTATATAACATGCCAGTAACCATCAGTTAGAAATTATTTAGACACAAATAAACTAAAGCATCAAAGACATGGGAAATTGTTTCCCTCCAAATAATCAGTTTACATCCTGAATAGTGAAAGACAATAATCTAAATCATTACTACTATGAATCAAAATATTTTATCTTACTCTTTTATATATCAGGGATGTTTTCTGAAGTGAACTCTGGCATCTGTGTGTCAAAGACATTATCTAGTGAATAAAAATCCTACTCAGAAAAATATTTAGGGTAACTGCTTCTGTCTGCCCTTCAGTAAAAAGGAACAACAAAGAAAAGAAGGGATAAAAGAAGAAAGGAAGGAAGATAGGAGGAAGGAAGGAGAGAGAAAGAGAGAGAGAGAGAGAGAGAAAGACAGAGAAAAGAAGGAAGAAAAGGAAGAATAGAGGGAGGGAGGGAGGGAGGGAGGGAGGGAGGGAGGGAGGGAGGGAGGGAGGGAGGGAGCGAGGGAGGGAGGGAGGGAGGGAGGAAGGGAAGGAAGGAAGGAAGGAAGAAAGGAAGGAAGGAAGGAAGGAAGGAAGGAAGGAAGGAAGGAAGGAAGGAAGGAAGGAAGGAAGGAAGGAAGGAAGGAAGGAAGGAAGGAAGGAAGGAAGGAAGGAAGGAAGGGCAAGCTTGACTTCTCATGTGTTTTTAACTTCCAGAAGACTTAAAAACCTCTAAAACAGAAATATATTGTTTAAAAGATTGCAGTCAGTGGGAAGGTCACATTGAGCAAGCCATTTGACAGCTGGAAAGTACTCCTACCAATGAATATCGTCACCATAGACTCTTTTGAGCCAGGGGTAATGTAAACACAATTTGTATGTTTCACATGTCTTTCCTTTTTTCCCTTTGTAAAAATTAAGAAAAAATAAAACAAAAGAAATAACAAAAACAACAACAAAACACAGCCTTTTTAATTTTTTTTCCAGAAAAAGACAAAAAGGTAAAGTCATTTTCATTTATAGTCAATTGACATTATCTTAGAATTCTCTTTTACACATTTGTTAGGAAAGTATGTAAGTAAAACCTCTCCCTTAAAAGTGAAACAATGAGTTTGTTGTTGTTGTTGTTGTTGTTGTTTTGTTTTGTTTTGTTTTCTCCCATACTGCATGGAATTTTTATAACATTAACATAATAATGACTCTTAAAAGGATTTCATCAACTTGAAATCTTTAAAAATATATAAACTAATGGAGATGTAAGTTTTAATAGTTAGACTGACCACATTTATAGTTTGCAAACAGAAATATTTTTTTTTCCAATATTTGTTTAAGTTACTAAATATGACTATACTGGTCTCCCTTCAGCTTTTTTTCTTCCCTCTGTAAACAGTAAAGCCTTCATTCAGAAGATGAGTCATACAATAAAAAATAAAAAATAATATTTTATTTTTTCTACAAAGCGAAGTCATGCAAGAACATATAATATGCTATCTGCAGAGTTAGATGAAGTTGTGAAAGAGTTTTAGTCCTTCTAAGCTGCAGCAAATATAGAATTATCTGAAATATACATGTATGTAATGATGAAGAACAGACCTACTGAAATAACTGTACCTTTGTTTGCAATTCTAGCAGAGACATCAGGAATTTAATGAGCCTTTACTATAAACTGCCCTCTCATGCCGGAAAGTGGGCCCTTGCGAACAAATTTGAGATTTGAGGGTAGCAGAGCATAGGGAAACTTGTAGACATCATCTGCACTGTAGCTACTTTGCTGATTGTTTGAAAAGTTCAGTCTCAGCCAGAGCTGTTAATCTGGAATGTTCTTCAAGCATTACATTCACTTTATTTATTTATTTATTAACCTTTTTTTTTTTTTTTTTTTTTTTTCTTAAGCTACTTATATTAGCCCTTAGGTTTATAAGAGGGCTCAACTGTTTTTGAAGTTGCAATAAAAATAGCAGGCACCACTAAATGGAAAACGAAAAAGGAAAATATATCCTTCCCAAAAGAAGAATTTCTTATAACAGGCACATAATGAAATAAACATTACAGGAATTTCAACTCAAGTGGCTTTAATTTGCCATAAGCTTTAAACATTAAGGCTTGTTAGCAGGTATGGTTGTGGGGAAAGGAGTGAAGGGCCACCATCTATAATATATTTGAAGAATAAAAGCAGTTTCAGATCCATATGCATGGGAAGCTCTGTTATTATATTTTTCCCTTCTCATTACCATTATTTATATATTTGATATTTAAGTATCACAATTATACAAAATTGAAACTGAATACAAAATATTTGTTACAGAAAGCTCAATTTCTGTAAGATTTAGTTTGTACATTAATTTGTCCCTGTTTTTACTTGATACCTTCTATGTCCCCATCTTTACATATTACCTTACCCCTTCTTCCTGGAAGGAAGACAGATAAGCCTTCCAATTCTTTTCAGTTCTTTGAGGATCTGATTCCCCTTGATTTATACCAGGCAACCTCTAAGTACCATGTTGCAGCTACTATCATGGAGGTCAAGGAGTACTTGACTGGACTCTTGCTGGAGCTCAAAAAAAGAGTAATGATTTGCCTGAAGGGTCACTATAGAACTGTAGAGGAATGTATGAAAAGCTTGAATAAATCCTCTGCTTGTGATGAAGAAGTGTTGCTTTTGTCAGGATTGATTTGTCAGTGTTTTTGTTGTTGTTGTTGTTTTTGAAAATATATTATCTGAATTCAGAGAAAATACAGGAACATTCACCATATTTTAAAATATAAAATAACTTGCACATAGGAACATTTGCAAGGAGTACGGGGAGGTAAGTGGATTATGTCTGTGGCAATGCTGAGGGTAGAGGTAATAACAGGGATCTGATAAAAGGGGAGAGAGTCTAATCTTAAAGGGAGATTTGGGCATTCAGGTAAGAAATAGAAAGAGGGTATTAAGAGTACAGAAAGAGAAAAGAGAATGGCAAACAGTCAAGTATATACAGGTAGTATCACTTTCTAGCTGTAACTCCCTTTCTATTCTCAATTATTTGGGAGGAGCAGTTGAGGGAGTGTGCACTATATCTTTAGACATCCCTAGTCTTTCATGGTGTGAGCCAAGCCCTCTTGCTCTTCTAAGTAATTTGAATGCTCTCTTTATTAGCTGGTGTGAATGCATCTGCTTGGTCTTGTCTGTAATGTATGCAGACAAGTAGTGTATGTTTCTTGACATGGTCTTTTGAATGTCTTGTACTCATGAACACACTAAGATCCCAGTATCCATAAAATATTTTTTGATCAGGTTTCTGTTACATCCCAACATATACATATCAGAAAACAGGGAGTCACTGCTCCTATATGTAAATGGAACATGCAACTGTTTTAGAAACTGGTGTAGCTGAAGGACAGAAGCATATAATAGGTTTTGAAAGTTATCATGCACTGTCAGTAGACAAATCAAGAAGAAAATCTGATGAAAGGACCGGAAAACCCTTTCAGAGTTTTCATTTTCACAGAACCATACTATCACAAAATGGTCAAGATTGGATGGGAGGTCACCTGGTCCAACCTCCCTACTCAAGCAGGGACACCTAGAGCTGATTGCTCAGGACCATGTCTTTTGAACGTTTCCAGATAGAAGACTCCACAACCCCTCTGGGCAACCTGTGCCAGTGCTCTATTCCCAGCAAAGTAAAGAAATGCTTCCTGAAGTTCAAGAGGAACCTGTGTTCCATTTTGTGCTCATTGCCTTGTGTCCTGCCACTGGACACCAGTGAACAGAGCCTGGCTCCATCCTTATTGCACCCTTCTTTCAGGTATTTATATATATTGTTATCATCCCCCTTCTCAGCTTTTTCTTCTCTAGGCTGAATAGATCCATTTCTCTCAGTCTTCCCTCAGAAGAAAGACAGTCCAGCCTTTTAATTTTGTCTGTATTCTTCTGGTGTTATTTATCGGAGAGAAGTGACTCTCTTAAAATGTATTTATTTTGAAAGACCTACTCCTCACGTGATGTACACAGACATATATATTGGGATTATCTTTGAATTTGATGTGATTGAATGTAATGTAAAAAATTCATAAGACATTTTGAAAACCACTTGACCTAAAGGTTCCTAAGACACTACTCTCAGCTTCCTTCTAGAACTTCTTAATGTTGTTGAATTCTGTAAAGGGTTATTTTGTTTGATCTTGAACTTTTGTAATGTGCACACAATTTTGGCATCAAATACATATCAAAATACATATATTCTTTGCAGTATTTTGGTAGGTCTTACACTGTGTTTTGTACATTTGTCTGTTGTGCATAGCAGGAGTTATTTATATATAACAGCAATACTTGTGATAATAGTCACCAATAAAACTTTTCAGGAATCATTAATTTATCTGTTTCAAGTATAAAGTCAATTAACTGCTCTAATAGAAATCTAACATTTCAGATTTTCTGCTCTGACACAGTAGTTGTAACTACTCCTAATGCAATTATGTTACATCATTAAAGTAGTCATCTGAGGAATAAGGCTACACAAAACATTTGAATTCTGTTTCTTAAGGGTTTAATGGGTGTTCACCTATTTCCACTGCATTGGGTTTACATGGAAAGTTTTTGGTAGTTGGAGGGTTGCAGTGTGGCATCTGTGAGGAGAGGCTAGGGCTGGCTTTGCTGGACACAGACGGTTCCAAACATCTCTTCTGGCCCCACCAGAGAGCACAGCTTAGCTCTGCAGCCAAGATTGTGACACCTCTGGGAAGACGTGTTTAAGAAAGGAAAAAATGCCACACAGGCAGAGGAAGGGGGAACAAATTATGAAAAACAGTAGAGGGAACATCAAGGTCAGATAAGGAGGAGGAGGAGGTGCTCAAGGCACCTGAACAGTGATTCCCCTGCAGAACAGTGAAGCAGGTACTCCTTGCAACCAGTGGAAAGGACAACACCAGAGCAGATATCCACACCATAGCCCATGGAGAGGACTCGTGTTTTCCTGAAGTTTTATTCTGTGGGGAGAGCTTATGCTGTAGCGTGTTTTCCTGGAAGGACTGCAGCCTGTGGGGAAAGCCCGTGCTTGAGGAAGGGAAAAATGTAAAATGGAATATTTCCGGTTCTTAATTAGTAATGAAGGAGATATTAAAGAGAGAACTAAACACAAACTTCCTTGTGAAATGTATGAAAATTGTGCTTCAAGCAAGGCAAGACCATGCTGAAGTGTTTTTTTTTGTTTGTTTGTTTTTTTTTTTTGTTTGTTTGTTTGTTTTTTTTAATGTGGACAAAGATACAACTATCTACTAAGATTAAAAAAATATATATTTTCCAGGACATGGATACCTGAAAGGTCATTCTACCAGTGATTGCCGTCTGCTCAGCTGTCATTTCAGTCCATTCATGGATTACCAAGTATCACGTTCCTGTTCTCAGCCATTTCCTTTCTTTGTGACCCATACACACAAGCCTAAATTTATTTGCTCCATTCTTCTCTGCTTGTATAGACAGATGGTCTAGACGATGCAAGAAAGTTTTTTCTCTCTAGAGCTTTCTTCTCGGTAGTTCTCCATTTACTCACTATTGTTCTGTCTTCCCAATTATATACCCATAACTCTTAGCAAGAGTTCCATACCCTCCCTGCCAAAACAAAGAAAAACAAAACAAAACAAAAAAAAAACACACATACGTGCAAAAAAATCTTTATTTTAATCTGTTAATGACACAATATTTTTTATTGCTACCTCTGTCTTATGCATATATGAAGGTATTTAATACCTTAATATTACAGTCCCCTCTGTCTGGGGTATCTACTTGCTTTATTTTAAGGTCAGACCTGTAGAGTAGAGCTAGGACTATACAAGGGACTAGTATATTTTTTTAGCAATTAAGAAAGACAGAATAATTTTAAGAAATAACATTTGAGTAAAGATGCTCTGCTGCTTTTACACTTGTCATCTTAAATAAATCAGCTGCTTTACTGTAAAGTTCACTCCAGACTTGTAGCAAGTGCTTGTAGACTCCATAGCTGTCAGACAGTATTTATGTTAAAATCACCTGAGAACACCTCTAACTTACTCACTTTTAATAACTCCCTTCCTGAACTTGAAGCACACTTTAGGATTTTTCAGTATGTTTGTCTACCGGTTTCTTGGGTTTGGTCTTTTAGCTATTAGCAGTTGGATTCTCAGATACACTATTTTTCATTTCACAGTAACGTTGGTGGGAACTGAAGATATTCCACACTTCCAAATAGTAAGTTAAAAAAACCTCATAAATGTTGACATTACATATAAAGTACTCATACTATTTCACGTTAGTCAGTCAAAATTTTAGCTGCATAGGATTCAGATAACATCATCAGGTTCGAACTGTTCTTGATATCCATAAATTATAAGCTACATTTTCAATTTCTTCTTCGCGGTGATCTACAGCTTATAAAAAAGAAATTATTTTCCAGACTGATTAACTGAAGACAATATATTTCACTTAGCTGACTTTTTTTTTTTTTTTTTTTTTTTTTTTTTTTTTTTTTTTGCCATTGCCTGCCATAAGTTGGCATTGTTTTATTTAGCTGTGTGTGTTTCTTTCATTCTTTCAGTCTAACAGTCAAAGCTGCTTTGGTTTTCTGGTACTGCAATACACAATTGATATCTGAGAAAAGGAAAATATTGTTGTAAGGGTTATTATTCCTTTTAAGCATAGGAAAAATGTTTTAGGATGTTTTCATGTTGGTTTTTCCATAAAAAGTAAAAAATTTTTCAAAGCAAACTTTTTACATGCACTGTTCACAAATTGTCCATAACATTCGGAAGACAACTCTATAACCTTTGATCTTACCCTTTATTGTGATGATATAGTGTATCATAATTTTATTGGCATTATTTTATTGGATTCTAGGATGCCATTATGCTTCCTTGTTGGCTGTTTCATTGGATTGGTTACATTGCTTTTGGTGGATTTTTGCAGTTTAATTAGTATGCTGCTGTGCTGTTTTTAGTGGCATGCTGCTATGGTACCTTTAATTGAAATCCTTCTCTTATGACTATAATAATTATATCACCCTGATGCCTTTAATCTGGCACCATTATATGGCATGTGGCAGTGCTGCATTAACTTCTTGATGTTAATCATTTGGATTAGCACCAAGGGATAACATAGAAGTAAAAAACACACTGGCTCCCCACTTGGAGTATTTCATCATTTCTAAGTCCTCTGTAAGGCCTGTGGCATACTCAGAGATACCAGAATAGGCATCCTTATGCTACCTACAGCTGCTCTTTTAAAAATCCTGGGATATATGCATCTTCACTTGGTCTTTTCCCAAATGTTGTGGGAACAAACAAATGATTTATTAATTGCAATTAAGTTCACTTCTCATTTCTGTTCCAGTCTCTAGCAACTAGATGGAAATTGTTCTGGGTCAAATCTTTCTGTTATTTCACAAAAATAACAAATAATATGTACAGAAGATTGTACAAATCTTTGTCACGATGCTCTTAAATAGTCTTCTATTTATTTTAAAGTGCTAACTTAATGTTATCTGGGGCATTCCAAAAACAAACAAAAAATATGCCTTTATGGATCCAGTGGCTGGAGACAGGGATTAATGCCATCTGATACAGTGAAAATATATGCACTATTTCAGATTAATGAAGTGTATATTTGATAATGTCCATTCTACTTATTCTACTTCTTCCCAGATCTATTTAGTGCTGAGGATTGCAAAGGGTAGAGTCTCTAGGATATATTGGAATGAATGAAATTCAGTTGAAAGCACGTCTTGATAAAGCTGATGGTGGTATTACTTTGTTGGTGGATACAGCAGTGCTGATATCTTTTCCTTTGACCAAGAGATGTCTGTTCTATTTTTGTTACAAGCTGCAAAAGATACAGTGCCTTGAATCTCCAGTTTAAGCTTAATGGCCACAGTGCCAGAGTTCAGGAACTCAGGAAGAGTTCAGGAACTCTTCCTTCTGGCAAGCACACTGTAACTATCTAATTCAGATTTGAAGTTCCATGTTGTAGTATCAATATCTTTCTTATCTACAGGATGGATTGCTTCAACATGCTTATGATGAATGTTGAATGATGAATATTTTAATTGGAATCTGATGTGGTGATCTGCTCAGTAGATGATGCTGATTTGCTACAAAACCTTTTTGCACTTCTGGTGATTTTCACTAGGTTTCTATTGGTTTCTGTGTAGATCTTGGGGCTTTTAAAGTGCCTGAACTAAAATCTCTCTGTCTATGAAGTAAGTTCTTGTACCACCACTTGCCTTTGCGACAGTGTTACATACCCCTGGAATAATTCCCCACTTTTCTGGACTGAGTTCTGGAGTAGTACATATTGATCCACATTTTACACATCAATCCTGTCTCTGAGCGGAGATGCATTTTGGGATTTCTGTGCAAAAGTAGTTGTGATTTCACTATACATTTTATTACAAGATTAGTATGTACCATCCATGAGGTAATCTGAGTATGTTTTTCGAGAGTGGAAAAATATCAAAACTCTTGAAATTTGCTGGTTGTATGGTTTCATACTTACATTTCATTAATCCTATATCTTTTTGTTTTAAAACACTAAAGAATAGGTCAAGTTGCTTTGGAAGTCTTCTGTGGGCAAGTTGCTTTTTAAATGTAACATAATAAATGCATGATTCTCTACCTTCACACACACACACACACACACACACACACACACACACACACACACACACATCATTTTTTGATCAGCTAGGTGTTAAATGCACACAAATTTCATGCATAGAGATTTATAATATCATGCTAATTGGTAAAGACCTGTAAACAGTGGGACAGATCCATAGTTGTTTGGGAAGTAATTTCATGAGAAAAATAATGCATTTTTGGCTCCATGCATTGGGTCCTGCAATGTTAGGTTATGTCAGGTTACATCATAAAGAAACTCATCTACACATCTGTAAAGGAACACAGAGAAGCAATGGTGGGTTGGGAGAGCCCAAAGCTAGGGACAAAAAGCTATAGCAGCCTCAACGCTATTCAACTACCAGATTTAGCAACCCTTAACTGTTCCCATTTTCCCTTCACTCCCTCAAATATATGACCAATTCAGCCTAGTTAAGCAGTGATTGTTTTCCTCTTGTGAGACTTAGTTGGAATGATTCATTATCTTCCACCAAGGGTAGACATCATGGATAGCAACAACTGATGGAGCTAAGGCTAAAATTTCTTCCATCCTTCCAGTCTTCCCTCATTTATCAAAGAATCACAGAATGTCTGAGACTGGAAGGGACCTCTGGAGGTTACCCGTTGTCCTCCCTCCCCCCCTTCCCTCTGTCCCCTCAAGTACAGCCACCCTCTAGCAGGTTGTCCAGGGCAAACACGGAGTAGACTTTTCACCCATCCCTTGACTTACAGCCATTATATAACCAGAGTTCTAAAGATATCTTTTTAAATTGCTATTAGGTGGAAAGCTTAAAAGAAAAAAAAAAAAAAAAAAAAAAAAAAAAAAAACAGTTGGAAAACTTACAAGAAAAATGTATTTCAGAATATGATTTTATTATGCCAGCTAAATGCAATCAAGGTAAAAGTCCTGTACAATTTTATAGAAACCCTTCATTTTAGTTTAACACATTATCTCAGCAATACTGCTTATTCTTACAAAGTATATAGAGTAGTTTTATGTTCCTTCTATCCTAAAATGTTTTGCAAACAAGCTTTCAGTCAAGATTTTGGGACCTCTTACAATTATTGTTAAAAAAAAGTTAAGGAGTGACAAAACTGAATTCAAGCAAATCTAAACCTGAGGCTTACACAACAAAAAAAATTATGTGAAGGTGTGTCCTGTTTATGCTTTTTATATATATATAATTATTTTTAGTTGCTTTCATGCACTTGGGCTACAAATCTGTTAATAAGACAGTCTGGCTGGTTTAGTTCTAAGGTAGATCTGGTCAATGTTGCTGGTAATGCAAACAGTTCATCCTTACAATTGAATTTACTTATAGGGAACTCAGATCCATTGAAAAATCTACTAATCTACACTTGACTTTAATAAAAGCTACAATGACTCATTTATTTTAAAGAGGAAAGAGAAAGGGCCCATTTCTACTGCCTCATAAGAACAGACATTGACTTTTTTTTTTTTTCTTTCTTTTTTTAATATGGAGGTTCTCATCTTTTCAGTTGGCTAAATGACAGCAGGTGAGGCTGAAACACCTGAAGGTTCACTGTCAGGATTTACTAAAAGGAGGGCTTACTTTCACTGTGTAATATATTTTGAGATGGACTCCATAAAAGGATCAAAGATATCTTAAGTGCAGCACAATTTAATATAATTTACAAGAAGTAACTATGCAGATACATGTACACACACAATACATTCAATACATTATTTCTATTTCAGTGAATAAATATAGTTATATACATGTGGTATGTGGATGTACTTCTGGCTATATGAAAATTTATATAAACACAATTTTGTAATAGGGGTTTACATATAAATGTTTTATATTTCATTGTGTGTGTATGTACATATCTCTACACATGTATACATAATATGGCCTGTGTATTTGCTCTACAGATGATGGTAAGGCAACATTTCAAACATTTGCTTAAGTGCTAAAAAGAGGAAATGATTTACAATCACACTCCAAGCTGCTGCCAGAAAAACCTTTCTACATCACATATTTCAATCTGTTTTATGCATGTTCCTGCATACACATCTCACACACACCATATCACTACCAGAAAACCACTGCTCTTTGAAACTATGATTTCTTCTTCAGAATGTATTCATGACTGAAATATTCATTTTTATGTATTGTTATCAGATGCATTCCAGAAAGCTGTGGAGTAACTACAAAAGCTTAGCATCTGAATGCTACTTGTGTAGATTTCTTTAAATATAACCTATTGACCTGCTAGAAAAAAAAAATATATATATAACTGTGATCAGGAAGAAATTTTGTTGTCTGCTGGTCACTTTAAAGATAACAGTATATGCTTTAAAAACATTTAGCCTATTACCAGTTTGTATCTGTTGGCTTGTCAACAGAATTTGGAATCTGCTACAGAAAATAGGTCACCAATAGTTCTGATTTTTAGTATTATGACTAATCTAAATTCACAACAGGTAAGTATCTATTTTGAGGTCCTATTTAATTTGAAAAGATTCTGTTTATTCTCTTTCAGGACAATTGCAGCAGAAATCTAGTTGTTCTTCCAACTGCCTGTTGTCATAAAATTCCAGCTATGTAAGCTAAGCAAAAGTAGCTGAGAGCTGTTAGATGTGTTTACCCAGAGCTTTTGAAAGATCAAAGAGGAAAAAGGGAAAAAGGGAAAAACAAAACAAAACAAAACAAAACAAAATAGAAAATAAAATAGAATAAAATAAAATACAACATTATTTCTACCTTGTGAAGTTTTCTCTAGAAACTCTACTAGCATGCATATACAATTTAAAGCACTTAGCCTTAGGAGGGCCCACCTCCTGCTATAAATGAAGAACTCAACACTAGGTCTTATGTAAAATAGAGGCATGCACCTCTTCTTCCTGTGTTTTGTCTTGTCAATGGACTTGGGAATCTATGGTCTCCATTCAAATGCACTTTTCTTGAAATGTTACCACCTGTAGGCTACTGTTACATTATTTCTTTGAAAAATCAAAAAACAGGAGGGTAGTTCTGTTCAATTTAGCTTTACTGGGGATATGTGGTTTTACAGCCAAGAAAGAGAGCAAGAGAGTTATTCCCCCCCTCCCTGTACACCCAGACCCAGTACACCCCCCTCCCACATGCCCTTGAGATGCTATTATGGCCACGGGCATCATGATATCTGATTTTAAAAGGTGCTCTTCATAAGAGCACAAAATGTCCCTACCAGAATAACATGTTTTATGCTTAGGGTGCCAAGAGAAAAACAGTGCCCTTAAAGGTTCTTTCTGTTAGTGCATACATTTATCCTCTGAGCTCTGCAGGAGAGGGTAAGGTGTCTCAAAGTCCTGCTCTAGGTACAACTTTTCTCTCAGTGTTTAGGGCAGAGACAGAGATGGTTCAGATTCCTCAACTATACAATCTTTTACAGAGTAGAAGAAGCTGAATGCAGATATAAAATTGCAATGCCTCTTGTATTAAGGATATATTATAATCAAGTATTTTGGTGCAACTGGTATATGCTTAGCATTTTATAACACATTTTTAAAGGCAAGGACTGGATGAAATATAGCAATATACCTGTGAGCTTGTGATGACTTGATTAGAAAAAATAGATCTAACATAAAATCATTTGCCTTTTTTTTTGTTGTTGTTGTTGTTGTTGTGAGCTATTTCTGAGTAGAAAAAGAGCAACGTGTTATGTAAAATGGATTCTGGATTAGCAAATGAAAGTCTGTAGAGAAGACGAGTGCAAAACCTGCTTCTCATTGATCTCATTGAAAGAAAAAAAAAAAAAAAACACAGTATGTATTACTGTATTTTTTAAAATGCAATATATATATATTGAAATTTATGAATTTATTTAAATTCTATATTACTTCAGTAGTATAACATCTACTTTCTCTGTAAAACTACTGTTTGCTTCTTAGGTACAGTTACTTCTTGATCATGGAAGGAATCTGCTCACTCTTTTAGTCTTTTTAAATATATCAGTGAAAATCACAGTACAAGAATGCATAAAAGAAATGCAAACAAAGATGAATTTCAGAATTCAGGATTTTTTAAAGATCTTAATTTGGTTCTGCTACTTTACTGTAAGTGGAAAATTTTGTATACACATTCTTTAGAACCATGTTTATGACTCTCTATATTATAGTTTTTGAATATCTAAACCGCAATAAAATCTAATAGGTTATTGGTTTTAGTTGTGAAAGAAATGGTAAAAAATAAAAATAAAATCATTATACATATTTTTTGGAAAAGTAAATTGTATTTTGGGGAAATCCAGAAAGCACTTGTCAAATGAAATTTGGCTGGACTCATCTGTGAAATAGCCAAGGTGACTAGCACATATAGTAGATGGGATGCAGTGTTTTGAACCAACACAGATTTATTCCTTGTTGCAGTCTCTGTGCCTCAAAGCATGCCGGCCTACTTGGAACAGCATGGGACAGGTAACTCCTTTAATATTTTTCCTAGCATTTGGCAGCCATCTTGCCATTACTGCTGCCCTCTGTTTTCAATCCACAAGCAGAAGTATTGCCAGCATGTTTCTAGGATGCAGTTTCCAATAGCAAATCCAGTTTAAGAATCAGAAGGAATTTTCTCCTCTGTTGCAACCACAACAATGCTCAGAATTAAGGAGCATTTTACTTTTTCTGAAGAATTTAATTGTTTCATTAGGTTTTAACAAAAAACAGTACCTTTATGTGAAATAAATAAATAAATAAATAAATAAACTTATGAAATGTTTTGTTCAAGAAATAACAATGATGGAAAGAGCAGTTTCTAGGTATAAATGTGAATCATAACATGGATATAAAAATATCTGAGCTCTACTGCCAGTGCTGTGAGGTAGCAAGGCATTAAATTTAAAACTTTAAGCTGGAATTACTCCTTCAAGAGTATGTTAGTTTAAACACAAATTTGAACTGGCAATGCAACTTTTCCATTTTAGCAGATTTCTGTTGAAACACCAAGAAATCTCAAAAAAAGGAGTTTAGGCAGATCTGGACTCTTCCATACCCTTCAGTAAGACTGAAGAACGTATTAGTTTGATGAAATAAAGCACCTCTTGTATGTTAAAGAATTCCTGCTAGAATCTTGCAACAAATGTTCCTCCTTAGTATCAGTATCAGTATCATGCCATAGGAAGAAAGAAATGTTTGCTGGTAAATTATGGGGAGGAAACATAAAAATTGAAGAAGCAGTGAATAAAGGTAAAGACATATTGGAGTGCTTTGAAACATTTTGCAAGCTTAGGAAAACAAGGTAACCATCAGAAGTCCTTTCATGACTCCTCATAACCTGTGGCTTGAGAGGAATAGAAAATGTGTTGAAGAGAACCAATTTTCCTGAAATTCTGTACATCCTTATTAAGCCTAGTAAAAAGATGTGCTCTGAGGTGAGAAGCAGTCTCCCACTGCTTTAATTAAAATCAATACATTTGCAAGTATGCTTTGAAACACACCCATCTTTAGGTATATCTTTCACTTCAATGTTTTAATCTACGTTGTTCTATATATCACTTGTTTTAACCAAGCATCTTTAGTTTATTAGTCTGACTTTTTTTTTCATTGATTCTTTCATTTACTTTTGCATTATATTGCATTTCATTTACCAAATAATTTTATTGATGATATTACATTGAGCACAATAATTTGTCCTTCACATTCAGGACTCTCTGCTTCTATTTTCTATTTTTATTCTTATATCTTAATCGTATTTGTTTATTTATTTGAGCACTAAAAGCTCTTACTATTGCTCTGGTAGGTTTGTTGTTGATGTTACAATTACATTCTTGATAAAATTCCATTTAACCATATCAGGCATGGAACAGATCTTTAGTCTTTGATTAAAAGGACACTGTGTCTTTGAACCTAGAATACTTAAAGTTCAGTAAAATTATTGGAAAATAGAGTCAGACAGAAGATTTAGCCTTGAGTTATGATGCAAGCTTTTGTCATTTTCCTGTCATTTCTTTTATGCTTCCATACTATTTTTTGGGGGGTGGGGGAGAGGAGAGTTCAGTCTCTTATTGCCCTGTCATAAGTTCATACAACAAAAAAATCACCAGCTGACTGCTTGTGTAAGAGAAATTGTGAAATGCCATATGCTAAATGCTGTTAGTAGCACAAAGTGAAAAGATAGGAAAAAAATATATATTTATTCTCTGTAATCTTCTTTGGGTATTAAAACTCTATGTGTTACTTTTAAAAACTGTGGGCACTACTTTTTACTTTTTCATAAATTGTGACATAAATTGAATCTGTCTGTCTTTAAGAGGGGGAAAATAAATACAAAAATAAATAAATAAATAAATAAATAAATAAATAAATAAATAAATAAATAAATAATAAAGCTCCTCCTTCCTGAAAATCATTGGACCATTTCTGAGTTGTGGCTTTGAAGAGACATTTGATTTAGGAGTCTGATTCAGAAATGTTGGCTATAAATACTAGAGAATGTCATAGAATATATGGGTAACGCATTATTACATTTAATAATAATAAGGTTAATCTTTAAAGACTAATGGTCAAAAATCCACATCTTCAATTCTGATTACTTTTATTATAATACGTAATAATTATTTCATAAAATGAATCAATTCTCATATTCTTCTCATTCCATCTTGCATGTAAATTTTTTGGCTCTGCAAAAGGTTTATGGTCAAAGAATATGCAAGAATATGCAAGAAAATGCCCAATTCTAAAACAATTTATTTCTTTTAAGAACTGTTTTTTCACAGGAGTTCAAACACTTCTGTAAATTCAGGCCTGCTCCATTACCTGACTCAAAAAGGTTGAACATTTCCTTCATTATTCCTTTGTCTATACAACCAGGGACCAAGTCCACCATAGCTGCTATAATAAACCTATGATAGAACTATGATAGTAGCTCATGTTCATCCAGTTACTCACTTCCTAATTTTTAGTGTCATAATTTTCCAAACATTGCATCCTATCCTATGCATCTATATTTTTTGTTGTTGCCAGATGACTGTACATTTTTGTGCTTTAAAATGTATGAAGAGTTTGAATGTTTGAATGAGATAAGTTTCACTAGTAATCTATATATTTCAGTAAAATTAATGTGCCCTCATCCTTAAAAGTTCACAATTCTTATATGACCTGCAAGATTTGCCAGCAAAAATTTAGTATGTTGCCAGATTATCAATAAAGATGCTGAATAGCTGTAGGTAAAAAATGCCTCTCAGAAAACAGGTTCCTGAGAAATTTGATGTTGAATATTTATTAAGAGTTATTTTACCAGCTTTAATAGCATGGCTTATTTAGAATGAAAACCTGAGCTGTGCTAAGTATGGTTATAACTTTTAAATATACCAAAGCCATATAGTGTTTATGTGTCATCTACCTCAAAAATAAATAAATAAATATAATTGAATCAAAAATAGAAATTCTTGCTTGATATAGAATCACAGAATCGTCTAGGTTGGAAAAGACCTCCAAGATCACCCAGTCCAACCTCTGACCTAACACTAACCAGTCCTCCACTAAACCATATCACTAAGCTCTACAAGTTTATATAGTTTAGTTATATAGTTTATATTATATATATAAATATACATATAATAATATAACATATATTATATTATATTATATTATATTATATTATATTATATTATATTATATTATATATATAACTGTTTATATATAATAATATGTAGTTTATATATTATAAATTTATATTTACATGAGTATATATTTACATATAGTGTATATATATATATTATATATGTTATATACAGTATATATTATATACAGTATATATGTATTAATATACATATATACATAATAAATAATATAAAATATATAATAAATAATATATATAATATATAATATTATATACATTATATAATATACATATATATGATATAAGTACTATATTATATATATAATATATATACACACACTACAATATATACTAATATATATATACTATAATATATATAGTTTATATTATATATATAATATAGTTTAATAATATAGTTTCAGTTGTTATTCTGGTCACTTTCTTCTTTTCATTGAACTTTAAGTATCAACTGTCTATCAGTTAGGATTAGTATTCTGTGTACTTCATGTTTAAAAACAGGACTTCCATTCATAAATTGCGTAGGAGACAATGGATATTTGTCAAACAATATGAAATTTAGCATAGGCAATAGTCTTAATCTCACATGTGCCTCTTAGTGTTTGAATGAAATCAGTGTTGATGTGTGAACCAGGGTAAGGGTGTACATGAATTCATGGTGAATTTTGTAATTGATGTCATAACTGTCTGCTTTGTGGTTTTGTGCATGTGTATGTAGCTCAGAGAAAGTTCACAGGGAATTCTGAAATAAGTATCAGTCCACTGGGAGGAAAACAGAGACAAAAGATGTCCTGCCTTTTTTTTTTTTTTTTTCTCTTTTTTTTTTCTCTTTTTTTTTTCTCTTTTTTTTTTTTTTTCCTCTTTTTTTTTTTTTTTTCAGTAGATGAAGATGCATATGGGAGAAAGCAAGACATGAGACATGCATGGAATGAGGCAACACTTTCTGTTTTTTCTCTTCAGTGCACAAAAATTGCACTGAACAAAAAATCCTAATGTCTACCATTAACAACATTTTTTTGGAATGTCTATGTTTTTCAATTTGTCTTTTAAACACTTCCAGTGTTTTTACTTCCTCTTACCCTGAGTGTTAAGTGAAATATAGACCAAAAAGAGAACCACTTGGAGTCAGGAAACGACAAAGTTAAGGTTACAAATGCAGCATGAGCTCTGCCTCCCTGTGTGTACGTGCTTTGATAAATTCTTTTGTTATTTGATCATGTAAGTTTTGGACTTTTGTCTCCCTTCAATTTCAGGCCAAATCTAAATCATGCAAATTGATAGCGTAAGAGTTAGGTATGCATTGGGCACACTGGACAGACAATAAGGCAGGTTGTGAACAGCCTGAATAACATAGGTGAATTGTCTTGTGACAGAGGCCATGGATTAAGATGAAGCAGTCTGGGTTCTGCACCTATTTTTTCTTTATTTGAAACATTATGACAGATCTCAGTGTCTCTCTATGTTCTGCCATTGTAAATATTCATTCAAGTACTTTATTGAAGCATTCTGAGAATAGATTCATTATTCCTTATGAAACACTTTGATATTACAGTGATGACATAGATAGAAGACTATGAAGAAAAATAAAAGCTTATTTGCTTCAGGGCTTGGAGGCTATGTAGTAAATACAATGTGGAACCACGTGTTGAACACAAGGATAAAAAGAAATATCCAGGTGTTGCTTAATACTTTGTGCCCTATATTAACCAGAGGCCCAGGGGAGAGGAGGGAAGGAAGGGAGTAAAAGTTAGTCTGTTTTTTTCCTACAAGAATTCTGATAGAAACTTGAGGATGATGTACACAGAGCACAAGACAGAGTTAAAGTTAGTGATATTATTAATAGCTCTTCAGTTATAGTTGCTATGAAATAATTGATTTGTTCCTGTATATAAGCATAAATGTTTGAAGATAGTTTTGCATTTATTATGAACATTTTTCATTAGTGAGTAAATATTTTCAAACATCACAAATCCTTACAAAGGCTTTATGATGTTTTAAGCTATTTTTGATAGTAGCTGAAATAAAGAAAATGGCTTACAGATTTAGCTGTGTATATAGTTTGAAAGTAACAACTGAAAAATGATGTTCATAATCTGAATTGCAATGAAACCAATTATCTGTACCATGGTGTTTCACTAGGGAATACTCTGAAAGGTTTAGTATTTCTTAAAAGAAATTAAAAACAGCTGTAAAAATACCATAAAACAAAAATAGCAGCTGCAAAAGAGATTAACATTCCTAAATTTCATTTGAACCTGATATGTTATTTTTCCAACAGCAACATACATATATACTGATTTTTTTTTTTTAATCTATTCTTTATGAAACTGTATCCTTTTAAGAAAAAGATTATTTATTTTTTTTAAAACACTCTTTAATATTACCCATGAATTTCACAAACATTTTTCCTCTCTGCACAGGAATTTTGTATTACATTTTCTTCTGTAATTATTATCAAGAATAAACTAGAGTTGTAGAATATTGATTTAAATATTACTGACTAAGAAATAAAGATATGCCTAATAAGCAGTTTATAGCAATCCTTACACTTTTGTTACTTACAGCTTTCAAACTGAGCTCCATGATCCCTGTTCCTGTTTTAAAATTTTATGTAGCGTCTGTTTTCCAATTAAGTGGCCAGTCATAGATGAAACCTTTCCTAATCTTTTTCATATATATAATAAAACCAAATGTAATTTATAAAGCAGAAATGGAGGTGGTGACAGTATAAAACAGTTTATTTTGCAGTCTTGGTCAAAACATATGGCAGCAACTTTTCTAGACCTCTGCCAGATGGCAGCCCTTAATCAATTTTGTCTGTTGTGCTGTATGTTAATTCTCTGTGAAAAGTGTTTCTTCAAACTCAATCAAAAAAATAATGACTTTCATTCTCTTACCAAGCAGCCAATGCTAAAGTTAACATATAGATAGGTCTGTTTAAGTTTCAAAAGTTTTTGAAAACCACAAGATATTTACACAACAGGTTAAATTGATTCTAATGGCCTTGAGAGCTGTTATTGTTATTCATCAGCATGCGTATCATTTCAGTTGAATCTGAATAAACTTACCTTTCTGATGATATTCTTTTCTCATTTCTGTTTTTCTTGTGATTTTCTTTTAAACTAATGACAGTGTTTTATTTTGCACATTAGAGTAATTTCGATCACCAAAGACCCTGAGTAAAATCTCAAATGATCATCACTAAACTCATTACTCTGAACACATTAAGTTAGAAGACTATACCATCTATCTCTACATCTCAGTAAAGATAGTTTATATAGTAGCTGCTATAAACTTTAACTACTGATCTACCAAATATATTTCTGTTTCTTACATCTCCCATACTAAAATATTATATTTTATGTATGTATCCATTCTACATTTAATAAATGCTGCATTAAGGCCAGTCTCCAAAGTTATTTTAAAGGCAATTTTTGTTTTGATAAGCATGAAATTTCCTCTCTACCCAATAAATAATGAAGTATGAATTTCTGATAAAAGTACTTCCTGGGTGGATGAAAATAGTAGACACAAAATCATTAGATTCTACTAAGATTCTAACAGTTATAGTTTCTATATATTTTCATGAATATGTTAATAATGCAGATGGCTTAATAACTATTATTTTTTAAAGTCTGTAGGCTAATAGGAAATATAATAAATCTTTATACATTTTGGTCTACTTTTACGGCCACTGTTCCTTTGTTATATGTATTACTAGTGACACAGGCTTAGATTTTGAACTAAAATAAGATGTGTGCATAACAGAAATCAAATGAAAGAAACTAGTCCCTTGAGAAATATGCAATCCTTTTGTAGAACCTACTTTTAATGTAGACCAGTACTTAACATATTCACAACTTATAACATATTAAATGGGTGTATGTTGAAACAAAATATCAACCAGATCTATTCTCCTTAGCATGTTTATTTTATGACTGCTTTCTTTTGAAATAGAACAGGGGTATGGTAATGTGTGCGTGGACTAAATAGGTTGTGTTTTCTTGAGCAATAATCCCACACAAGTACAAGGCAGAAACACTGTGTTTTTCCAATATAATCCAGCAAGGGCAAATGACAACCTTACCTGATGGCTGATATCTTTTTATCATACAGCTGTGACATATTTTATGCATCACAAAGAATGATCAAACATATCTCCGGAGTCTTTCGGTCATGGAATGTGGCCCTCATGCCCTATGTATGCCTTTGCATTAAGCTACAATACACCTAAACCATAATTAGGTATCTGTTTCTGGTTCGTGATTATTTTGGAATCAGAAAGTACTTAGAAACACTGTAAAAATTTGGGTTTGTGTTAGTTTTAATAACTTGTATTGCTTAGTATGTGGCAATGATTGTGAGGAAAGTATTTAAGATAAATGGTGCAGGTACTTAGTAATGAAAATATTACTGTAGATAATTAAGTAATTTCAAAAGGACCATATGCTTATACTTTGAAAAACAAAATGGAATGCAACTTACAAAAAGATGATTGCCAGGGGATTTAGGCATATAATGCTTAATGTTTTGAACGTTCCCACTTACAGTATTATGTTAATATTCTTGACTCAGGAAAAAAAATAAATAAAAAATAAATAAACTATCGCTGACCATGATGAACATGCCTAACTTAGTGGTTAAACTTCTTAGTTAACTTAGTAGTTAATCATGCACTGAGTTCTTCACTATCTTAACAATGCTTAAGGCAAGGTCCAAAACAAGATTTAACATTAATTCCAGTTTGTTTTGAAGAATGAGAACTATACTCTTTGCTAGTTGTCCAGATCTTCAGTCCCCACACATAGGATTCCAGTGTAATTTGAAAAATCTAAGGTATGCGGTACCAGAGATTGTAAAAGTGAAACAAGCTTTGTTTCTGTGGAGGGAGAATGGGAGGCCAAGAGAGCATACACTAAGGCATCGTAATGATGATGGATATTTATATTTAGCAACTGATTCAAGCCCTTGATGGTGGGCAAACTGTAACACCCCATGGATTGTTTTACAAGGAATAAAAAGTCTGCTACTCAGATTAACTTTATTTCAAAGTAAACTTGTCTGATATAACATGGATCCAATCATGCTTGAAACGGGGCACACAACAATCTCAAGATCTTTGTGCACCAGTTCTGAGGGAATATAGCCTGTGACTTTCAGCTGTAGCCATCAGCTGGAACTAGACTAGGTGATAATCATCATCAGGGCCACTTTTCCCTGCAGATTTTAAACTTACTCATGTGCTTAAGCACCTTTCATACCTTTCAAGAAGGTATGAAACACAGGGTGGTAGTGGCTTCTTTGGCGTCAAGAAGTTTGTATCTCATGTTCTCAGGAGCTGTAGCAATTCTGATGAAGCTGTTCCTCCTTCAATGCAAAGGAATGAAGAAATCAGCTTGGTATGTCCTATACCAGGAAGCTTGGTATGTCCTATACCAGACAGACACTGTCAATAATCTTATGTAAGAACATGTGTGTTGTGGTTTTACCATCACAATGACATTTGGCCCCAGCAGAGAACTCAGGAGAAACCATCATTTTTTTTTTCTTCCATCAGAGCTGTAGGTCTACTTTTCCATTCTGAGATTTTCAATGCTAGGACTCAAGTTCTTTTGACTGCATCTTGTTGATGTACTTTGAACACTACAACAGATCTGCCATGGAGGCCAGTGTTGCTGAAAGAAGGGAAATTAATTAAACTTGACATGACACAAGACTACTCTATTAGAAATACGGATATGTGCTTCTATATTACTGTGGAAAGTGTTATAACAAAATAAATAGAATAAAATAGAATAAAATAGAATAAAATAGAATAAAATAGAATAAAATAAAATAAAATAAAATAAAATAAAATAAAATAAAATAAAATAAAATAAAATAAAATAAAATAAAATAAAATAAAATAAAATAAAATAAAATAAAATAAAAATTGATACTAGATACAAACTGTCACCAAGTAGTGACTTCTTGGGTGGCAGAGCTTTCCTAACAGAAGTTCACTGATACTTCTAACAAAGAAAATAGATAAGATTCAGTCATGGATCCCTGTCAATCTAGAGGGTTTTTGTTTGTTTATTAGCAGTGCATGCTTTACATAGTCTTCAAAAGGAGGCAAACGTTACACTGTCATATCTGAATCTCTTGTACAGTTATAATCTCTTATACAGTTCCTATATAATGCCTTTTTCTGATCTTCTGCTTAAGATGAAACAATACTTGTTGCTCCAACATGGTGGAAATAAGTATCCTTTTCTTATAATAATAATTTTTACACCCCACACCTCACTCAGTTGCCAGTCAGACAACATGGGGTTTGAAAATTTCTGTTTCTTCAGTTTAAAGGGTTCTTCTGTTCATCCTCACATATCTTGTTTTGGACTCCATTCTCCAGACAAAAACTTCTTTCTTTCAGTGGCAGCACTTGGAAAATGTTTTCTATGTTCATGTTTTCTATGAACTTTGTTTTATGTAAGACATCTAAAAGAAAGAAAATAAGTTTTGACTAATATGATTAAGAAAATGAAATCAGTTTAAAGGGAAAATAGAAAATCAACAGTGAATGATTAAAAGAGTATGAGAGAAATTATGTTTTCTAATTCAGTGTGTTTGCTAATCATGTTTTAACGTATTGTTTGATGATAATAAGTTTTGTGTTGCAGTAACGAAGTACAGTATTTACCAAACTGGCTGCAAGGTATAACTTTTTATGTATAAAGGAAGGAACTAAACACCCTTTTACTGAGTGGAAATTTAGAATTAAATTTTTGAGATCCACTTTTCTACCTTTCATAATCTAACATGTAAGAGGAGAACTAGGGAACATCCCCCTCTGCTTAACAGGAAGGGATGCAGACAAATTCCAAGAAGAAAACAGGCAGTAACCCAATGAAGAAAAAAATATTCTTACACCATTGTCAGGGTTAGATCCAAACCACTGAGATGTTAATAGGAAGACTGTTATTGACTTCTCTTGAGTTTTCTTGTTTCTTTGTAGAATGTGAGGGGGAGAAGAGAGAGGAGAGTTAAGACAGATTGTTGCAGAGACCATGGGTCAAAACACTTCAGAGCTAGTGAAGGAAGAACACTGAAAGTCTGTACTTCCTTCACTACACCAACCTTAGCTTACTTAGTAGAATTGAATTAATTTCTGAAACACAAGAGGAAAGCTTAGTAGCTACCTGACATCCGAGAAAATATTTACAGTACGTATTCTGGACATCTTCTGGATGACAAAGTATAAAAGATAAAAGAGAGAGTGGGAAGAGTAGGAGAGATCCATATCTTGGAATGCAAGCACGTATACAGATTCTGGAAAATTCACTAAAGCACTAAGCATTTAACACAAAATCAACTTTTCCTCTCAGAGAGTTATTAATGTATCAGGCTGGAGGTTTAACTTCTAAGATGACAAAGTGCTATCCACTTTTCAAGTGGCTATACATGATGTCTTTTTAGAACAACACAACATTTTTACATAGTCATTTTTTTTAATTAAGTCAGACTTTTTGCCTTTATTTTTCTTTTATTCTTTTCATTTTTTTCTATTCTATTTTACTTTCTGCTTGGGGAACATTGATGATTACAACCAATGCTTACAATAGGTGTACTTACAGAATTCAATGAAGGTAGTCTAATTTTAGAAACACACTATATACAGCACACTAGCCTGAGGAAGAAGACCTTATCCCTGCCTAATGATAGACTAAAGCAGTGTATTTAAATAAATGTAAAGCACTCAAAAATTACAATAGCCAAAAATATAATAATTATTATTTATTTATTTATTTATTAGAACTGGTAGCTGAGTAATTGTTCTTGCATTCAGCAAGGAAAAATTCTTTTAAAAGCTAGTAAAGGTGGGGAGTTTCAAAGTAGACACCTGTTTTCTTTTATTTCCAAACTGTTGCTCTACATCTATGAAACCTAAAACAAATTTTATAGTACACACAAAATGTATATATATATGTTCTGCTAACTTTTAAAAATTGAATTTAGTGGGTTTGTTTTTTTGCTTGTTTGTTTTGTATTTAGTATCATATTCACTTAAGTTTATCAAGGTCCCATAGACCTGAAAGCATTTCTAAGGCATCACAGTTCTGACTCACCATTTATTTATGCACATTTCAGTAACAGTTGACTAATTGTTTGCAAATCATATGGTGATCATGTGGCACGGCTGATTATCCAATACAGACTGGTAATGGGATATCAAATAACTGCTCTTTTAAGAAAACAGGTTTATAGTGGTATATCAAGCCAATGTTTTAAATCTATTTTGCTTTAAATATATACCTGCAATACTATGTTAATTAATGGAGAATCCTAGAGTTCAGTTAATTTAGCAATCTCATACATAGAGGGGTTGTGGGTTTTTTTGTTTTGTTTTGTTGTTGTTTTTACACAGAAAATATTATTTCTATGAAATAATATAATATGAAAATATTCATAGAAATATTATTTCTATGTTTTACTAGTCCATATTTCAGTTGGGAAAAATTCTCACAGAAACTGAGCAATCAGCCTCTCTGGATATGGCATAGTAATGTACTAGCCTGTGCGTATGAGGTCTTATTATGGAGATGTCAGTTTTAGTTTGAAACATAAACATATTTTTATTTATACATTAGTGCTTATAGTGATCAATGACCATGTGTGCAGTATATTAGAATTTGGTTTTGATCAGTAGAAAGCAATTATTCATAAAACTCAAAACATAAGGCAAAGTTGTGAAAGAAGAGAAGAATTATGTCTTTCTTACAGGGAAGGTAATTTTAATATAGACGAGATTGGTCCAAGTCCTGCAGTTTGGATTGATAGATTATCTAGCAGAACTATCATTTCAATAATCTCAATGACAGTGCAGCAGTGGATACTTGGTACAATATTATAAATTAAATTTACTGCAAATGTCATTGCAGAGAATATGGAAAGAGATCAGTCATTTGTATTTGTAGAACTTGATAGGGAAAAATTTAAGATTCTTTGACAAAATATAACAAAAATGATCTACAGTATATGGCTATGCTGCCAGTAGTCTAAAAGACTACTTTCATTGTTACTTTCCTCATTAGGATATTTGAATTATATCAATGTTTATTTGATGAGAGAGGAATGATGTTCTCTTAAAACAGAGATATTGCCTTCACAAAAATTGTTTCCAGGATTTAAGAATGCCCAATGTCCATGTTTCAGAAACACTTTGCCAGATAGTAGGAGCTGCTTCTATTTACAATCTACTTGTGAAATTGGATGAGCTAAACTGTGTACTGGTAAATTAGTGTCCACATATTGTCACATACTGGTGTGACAATGATGTTGACAACATGGATGGAATACAGGAGATTTTCTCTTTAGATTTTTGCAGCCCTGTTTCATTGCTTTCTTTGATATTATTTCATCATATATAATGCAAATTTACAAAAGATCTTAATTTTCAGACACCTGGAAATCAGTTATAACAGATTGGAGCTATTTTTTTCCAAAGTTCATAAACTGAGAAGTTCCTTATCTAAGACAAGTTACTGGGACTTTCTTTGAAAACAGAATTGGAGCATTAGTACTAAAGTGCAGTCAATAAAAAGTAAGATCATTGTTTTGTTTTGTTATTTGCTGAAATTAAGCAAATGCAAGTAAAAATGTACTACATTACAATTTAACCCTCAATATGCCAGATCTTTAGGTTCAGGGCAGCACAAGAAGTAGAAAAGTCCTTGATTCTGTGTAAGCACTGCTCTGCAACAACTAAAACATCACCACTATTCAGTCAAACATCACCAGTGCTATCACTGCTATTTTCATTAAAACTCCAAAACATAGCATCATGCAAGCCTCTATAAAGAAAATTATCGATCACAGCCAAGACCATG
This sequence comes from Aythya ferina, assembly GCF_964211825.1. NCBI lineage: Eukaryota > Metazoa > Chordata > Aves > Anseriformes > Anatidae > Aythya > Aythya ferina. The sequence continues at coordinate 129,966,790 of NC_140297.1, forward strand.
GCAACCTACTTGAAACACTAAGCAAGCTAGAAAATGCAAGAGATACAATTAGCATTAATAATGTTAATTTTAATACTAAATATTTAATTTATAAATGAAATGAAATACTGAATTCATTTAATCAATGTCCAATGTAAAATGTAGTCCTACAGAAAGGATATCAGAGAGAATCTCAAGGGACCCTGGAGACCTGAGTTCTATTTTCAGCCTGCTACTGGCATTCTTTCAGACTATTGACAAAAGATTTTACAGAATTGTGCATAAGCTTCTCTACCTAAATAATAATGACTTCCTTGAAGTGCTTTGTAAGTATCTGATTCTGTGCAGATGGATACTGCTGTAAACATGGTTATTACTTGTAACACAAGTAATTTATTAAATTATGAAATGATATGTAACATTTAAGTCACTATGAGATTGATTACAGTGACCTGCTTAATTTTTATAGTGTAGTACCTTCATCATAAACACTTGCATAACTCAAAAAATATCCTCCCATGTATTTTAAGACAAAGAAATACAAAAAAAATTCCCCATTCAACCACTACGACACTGACTTTTGTCCTGCACTGTTTCATCAGATCAAAAGCAAATTTTTCCCAAGTATTATATTCTACAAATTTGATAACACCAGTGTAACAATGGTGCTTACTAATGGGATGATATTTGGTGCTGTCTTCCCCTTTTTCTAATACTAATAAACCTTTCTAGTGGACAAGAAGGTAATAAGACTTCCCTTGTCACCAAAGGGTATACAGTCTAGTTTAATTTGTTCTTAAAATTGAAACTAACATATCAAGATGGGGGAGAAAGTCTATTAGGATCATAAGGATGTGTAGGACAACAATTCAAGACACCTTGCAAAGACTGCTGTTTGAGCCAAAGGTTATATTTACCGTTGAGAAAATACAGACAATTTATGTTACTTTTTTTCCACATTTCTTTGGAAACATTCCTCAGTACAAATAGTTTTGCAAATATGTAAAAGGATTATTTTAACTTGTAACACGGTAAATATTTATAGAACAGCAATATGTATGAATATATGTATGAACAGCAATATGCATGAATATATGTATGAAAAATCAAACTTACTAGCTTTTTGTGAATCTACAGCCAAGTAAAATATAAAAAGGTAGACATTTCTGAATGTCACAAGGATTAACATTTTTTTTTTTGAAACTGTTGTGATTTTAAGACTTATGAGGGTATGTAACTGAATAGTTATGTCATACTCTTGTTTTCCTAAACAGACAAAGAAAAATTCAAAGACATATCAAAAAAATACAGCTCCTCAGCATGCACAAAGTGAATCTAGACTACTGACATAAAAGGAGATGTTTAGAAACATTTCTATATTTAACCATATGCTTCAGTACAATTGTTTACATTTTTTGTTCTTAGTAAGGCAAAAAGTTGCTATGTCAATTATGGCAAGAATTTTTTTTTGTAAAAAAAATTTTGAACACATTTCAAGCCATGATTTATTGCAAAGAGTTATTTCCAGCTGAGACAAAGTTATTGGAACTCCTACTGGCTCAGCTGGAGGGAGGGAACTTTCTTGGAAGACATCATACAGTAACTAAGTGCAGATTCTAAGTGTCCCACTTTTAGTTACAACTGCAGTAATATGCAGAACGTATGTGCATATTAAATCAAATCACAAGTGGAGATATGGCTAATGAGTTAAATTTCCTGTGGTATCCAATCTCCATATGGCAGGTACAATATTTATCACACCATATGATTGAAACCAAGGACAAGAGTACATTCTGTAAACATGATTATGGCACCTTTTCATTGATTCAAGGAGTGGCATTCAGAAACTGTTTCAAGCTTGTGCCAAGATAGAATATCTGGGAGGAAGTCTCTAAAGTATTAACAGAAGTTTCCCCAGTGGGAATGTTTTTCCTAAGGAGGCCTCAGTATCAAAATCCAGAATGACTTAGTGCTAAAACATTTCACATGATTCCACAACGGTGAATACGCTATTTTTTCCTAGAGATTTTATTGTTGGATTAATATTTCTCTGTTCTACATGCTATTGTCAATGACACTTCTATTTTCCTACATCTGCCATTGAAAATGTTTGGCTGATAGATCTGAAGAGTTTTTGACATGTATGTTAGTATGTAAGCTAACTGTATTCCTCTGGTTTGTCACCTTTTTGAAAATATTTCCATGCCTGGTCTAATGACAAGCTATCAGAGTCACTGTAAGAGCTGTTATGCCTTTATTGCATATAAGATTCAGAAAGTGTTAACCCCAAAACTATGCAGTCGTATAAGTAACCAATATACTAGTTGTTAAAATCTTTTTGTTTTTATTGTTGTTGTTGTTTAAGAAATGATATAATATACAAAGAAACATTAATCTCTTTTACTAAATAACCAGTAGACAGCCAGATATAAGAACATACAATGGTTGTGGTGGAATAGATTAAAGGTCATCTAACATAGTGGCCTATCTCAAGCCAACAGTGGATGCTTGAGGAAGAATATAAAGAAAAGAAAAAGCATTTGATGATAATTTTTCAAAATACTTCCTGAGCCATGAGCAATGTGTGGCTCTGGGACTGATTGAGCAAGAGATGCTGTGATTCTTTTTTTTTGTAGTTTTGACTATTTCTCTATAGGCTTTTTGTTTGTCACCATGTTTGTTTTTGACATATGTTCATTGTAAGCAAAAAGTAGTTCAAGCAAAGTACATAAAGGGCCCTTAAACTGGAACACTTTCATGGATTTATATGGAGTCCTGTATCCTGCTTGATTTCTAGTTGTTATTATGCTGTTATTATTATAAAGGCATGGATCTAGCACAGCTTCCCTGTCATATCCATCATCCCATTGCAGATATCTCACAAATCTTAGACAGACAGCACTGCATATGTTTGTTTATGCAACTGAATCAAGTCCCTAGTTTTTAGGGGACACGTTTTACCTACAACATGAAGCTAGATGCTAGTGTCTAGGTTCAAATTAAAGTCAGTGGTTTCTCTAATAAATACAGTCAGACTGTGTTGAAAGATTAGTTATGCTTATCCTGACATAGGCATCTACTGATCAGTTAGCTGTTCTGTTCTCTAGCTCTTTGAATAAATGACTAGATCTCCATTGACCATACCAGGAGTTTTGATTCCTGAACCCTACAGAGGCACTTAAGTGTGGACATCTGAAACTCCCACTTTTGATGGAGGGACATTCTGTTGGATCAGAATCTCAGAAGTCCCTGGTGCCATTAATACCAAAGGTTTCCAAAACATTTCAATGGAGCTTTCACATAAGATATAGTACTTGCCAAAGGTTATGCCCTTCTGCAATCAACTGAATCTTCTCCTTATTGTTATAAACTACTGAGGTTAAGAAAATGTTGGGGATTTCTCAGATTAATTGAAAATAACTCTGACCTACTGCCTTTATATTCTCTAGACTAATTGCAAGACAATCTGATCTCTTATCTTTTTTTCCCCAGAATACTGTTACTGACATTATAATAGTTAAGTATATAACATAATATTACCTAAATACTGATGAAGAGCTGCTTTAGTAGTGTTCAACTCATAGTTAAATACCTGCAAGAATACTATGCAGTGTATTATAATTACAGAACATTTCTTCCATGTTAAAATGTCTTTTAAATGCTGAAACTAAACATATATTTTCCAAAAAGTTTGGAAAATACTTTTTTTTCATTTGGAAAATGGTTAAGATCTTTCTACAGAGATCATTATAAAGCCGTAAGATTACAATGAGAAAAAAAAAAAAAAAAAAAAAAAGCTTAATGTAGGGAATCTTAAAAATGTCAATTAGCCATTTAGCTTTTCAATGAAACCAGATTATTTTCACTGGGAATAATCTTAATATAGCTTACACCTAAAAATTATTTATTGTTAAGTTCATGAAATAATATAATACTTATTATAACATAAAGTAATATCTGTTACCAAAAAAAAAGAAAAAAAAATTAAAAAACAAGCAAAATTAAAAAGACTACTCATTAACAAATAAATAAATAAATAAATAAATAAAATTTCCTTTCATTACTTGCCTAAATGTCCTTCTCAAAGGTCTAACATGAAAACATTGAGTAGGGACTTCAAAAAAAAATCTGTATTTTTTATCCCTTGACTACAAAATAGCAAAATATTATTCTTGCTGAAAAAAAAAAAATAAAAATAAATAAAATAAACAAATAAATAAAAAATACAAATAAAATTTTGAAATTAAAATGCCTGTAAAAGCACTTTTGAAATTGTGTACACATACAAAGCCTATTAAGTAACAGTTTTCACTTTACCTAAACTGTTCAGTTTATCTTTAGGTAAAAATTTGGCAACAGAAATGTTTTAGTTGTTGATTGGTGATAATTTAAAATTATTCTTATCTTAGATCTTTGTCACAAAAAATAAGTCTGGAAAAGAAGTTAGTATTTTCCATGGGAGAAATTACTGGTATTGTCAATGATTACAGTGAGGTGTCATTTTTGTTTTTGATTTTGGTTTGATTTTGGTTTTGCTCTGTTGGACTGTGTTTTGTTGTTGTTGTTGTTGTTGTTGTTTTCTTTTTGTCATCAAAACCAAAAACCCATGGTGATCTAGACTGAAGTACAAGTTATAAAAAAATAAAAATAAAAAAATTACCCCACATTTCTGAATAAGGTTTTCTGATTATTGACCAGATTTTACCAATACAGATTAAGGATATTAAGGGTTTGATCCACAAGGTCACAATCCTGCCTGTTGTAAATTTCTAGAGGGGAGGGTAGAAAGGTACTATGCCATGCTAGAAAGGTACTTCAGAACCAATGAACTTGGAGATTCCTCTCTGACAGGCACTGCTGCACCCATTTTCTGTCCAAATAATCTCTCCAGTGAGGTTTTCTGCCTTCCAGGGACCCACATTCACCATATTACAAAGAGACTACATAGCCTGGTGGGTTCCAAAGACCACTTCCTACTTTTGCATGTAGTTTTGGACAAGAGTCCAAAATATCAAAAGGGACTTTATGTCCCTCAGAAAGATGTTAAAGTAATCATGAGCATTGATAACGTTCTTTTCTGTCCTCCCAATAAGTGAATGGGACCCAAGAACAAGGAGTTGAATGGATCAAGTGAATGACTGGCTGCAAGGCTGGTGCCAGGCTCAAGGTTTTGCGTTCTGTGATCTTGGACAGACTTTTGAGAGACCAGGCATGCTGACACCGAAATGGGAGAACCTGACCAGGTGGGGCAAGAGTTTTCTGGGCAGTAAGCTGGCTGGGCTTATCAGGAGACATTTAAACTAGATGTGATGTGGGAAGGGTATGTACCTCTGAGAGAAGGAAACAAACCTGAAAACACTGTAACTTTAAGAAACAATAGGGAAATATACTTGTGAACTCCTAAAGCAATTAGGAATGGTTCTTCCGGAAAAGTGATATGTCTTATAGCCCCACTGAAGTGCCTCTACACCAATGCACACAGCATGGGAAACAAACAGGAGGGGTTGGGAAACATGGTGCAATTAGACAAATATGACCTGATTGCTATCACAGAAACATGGTGGGATGGATCATACGACTGGAACACTGGAATAGAGGGCTACAAGCTCTTCAAAAACAGGCAGGGAAGGAGAGGAGGGGCTGTTGCCCTCTACATTAGGGAAAGGATTGATTGTGAAGAGTTGCCTCTGAGAAACAGCCACGGACAGCTTGAGAGCTTGTGAGTGAGAGTTAAGGACCATATCAATAAAGCACACCTTGCAGTCGGGGTCTACTACAGGCTGCCTGATTAAGGGAGCCTGTTGATGAGGTCTTCCTGCTTCACTTACAAGAATTGTCATGATCACACTCTCTCATCCTGATGGGGGACTTCAACCACCCAGATGTCTGCTGGAAAAGCTACACGGCAGTTGTAAACAATCCAGGAGATTCCTAGAGTGTGTTGAGGATAACTTCCTGATATAGATATTAGAGAAACCAACCAGAGGAGAAGTGCTACTGGACCTGGTGCCAGAAGAATATTATTTAAATTGAAGAAGGAAAAATAAAACTGAGGGAAGAAAGGTATGAGAATAGAGAACTGAAGTCAAAATAGAAGGAAGTAAAAAAAAAAAAAAAAAAAAAAAAGTATAAAATGTGGCAGAAGAGATATCAAACTGAAAAAAAAAAAAAAAAAAAAACCACACACACTACTCTATAGAGCTTTTAAAGGAAAAATATAGAAAGTTAATCTAAAAAAAACAAACAGAGGTGTTTAAAAAATCTCAAGAAACTATAAATCAAAGTGTGAGAATAGTATTTTAGGTAGGAAATAGGCAAAGGTGTAGGGGTGGGTTTGCTTTTTTTCATGTCTGCATTGAAAGTTTGCACTATTTTTTTTTTCAATCAGATTTAATCCACTAGGCTTGACTTTAAGTTTTGAAAGGGCACCAAAATGCAACATTTGTCACTTTCTGCATGCTGTGATGTAAGAATGTATATAAGGAGCTGAAAATAAATAAATAAATAAAACAAATCATGAGCTTAAGTAGAAAAAATGAAGGGAATGCTCCAACATTTCAGTATATCTTTTTTTAACTCATTTCACTAGTTCTAAGGGTTTTAGAGCAGTTGCCAACTTTTTCTATTATGTATAGCATTAACTAAGCATATGGAGTAAGTTAACAACAAAGCAGTAAATTTCTTTGCTTTTGTTGGTTTAAACCAGACCCTGGTTTGCATTTAATAAAATACATTATCAAAAAGAAGCATGACATCTCCTCATAGAAAAACATTTTATCTACATAAAGGCAAATTAAAGAGCAGGTGGTGGATTTAGGAGAACCTTTGTCAGCTATCATTCTTTAACATTGAAATATATATTCTTGCTATTGGTTAGAGACTATCACATTAAGCAAAATCCAAGACTAAGTGAATAACACCTCCTAAAAGTCCTAATTACTTATCCAGCAAAGGTTTTCATTGCATTGCATCGCAGTTGGGATGAAGCCTGGTGAAAGCAATGAAAGGAACACATTTTAAATCTGATTATATACAAATATTTGAAAACTATATATAGCCTCAGAACTTTATCCTTATTAGAAATTCTGTGCAACAGCTTCAATTTTTAGCCAGCTGAAGACTATCAGAAAATAAATTCATCCTCACTAAACAAAACCTCCTTGTACTATATTTCAAGTACATTATACAAATGTATCTAAAAATCTGCAGGGTGGGTCCCTAGCAATAGTAAATTATCAATCTGCACCGATTTCAGGAAAATTATGGCAAATTATATACACAGCCAAAGTATCTGGAGTATAAACGGAATGGGTCTTAATATGATCTAAGGGTTTTAAAAAGCTTTCAATAGTTTTTTGATTATAACATGTACATCAGTTTGTATTCAAGATGACTTTTAAACTAATTTCTTACTCTATGGTACGCCAAAATGCAACAAAACAATTAAAGGTATGCAGTTATTTTTAATGTATAGCTCTCAGGAGGCCATTTTTTGAAAGTATATCATTACCTCAAGATACAGAGACACGTCTATTGGGATCTTCAAAAACTCCAAGGTGCCTAAATCTCATTGATTTAACTGGAGGCGAAGGACAAGAATAAAGTGCTGAAACAAGACTGATATAATTCCTTTCCAACTCTCTTACATAAATGTAATATTCTGGAGAACCTGGAACTAGCTAGTACTTGAAAGAATTAATGTTTTAGTTAATTTTATTATGTTACTAAGTGTAATGTTGCTTAGCTACAGCAGTGGTAAGTACTTCAGAAAATTCTGCTTTGGGGATCTTCAGCGTTTTCTCTTTTGAAGCAACAAACTTGCAGAGCAGTACAAACCTCGTTGTTTCGTTTCATCGCAGCTATCTCATTTTACTGCCTTTCAACATTTAATATTTTCTGGGATTTGTAGTTAAACTACTAGTACAAACTGCTGTTTTAATTCTGTTTGACTGATTCGTATTTGGTGGGTGGAGGGTATCCTGTGCTAATGTCTCTCTGAGGCACTGTACTGAGTCTGGCTTATCAGAGTGAGAGAGCGGTTGTGGTGTTTAGCTGCCTAGCACGGTAAAACCACCACAGGTACATGACTCAAGAGAGAACAAGTACTGTATATTATAGATGGAGTTGTCTACCCCCATTAGCTAAGTACAAGAGAGTGTTTGAACTACAGACACCAAAGCATAACAAAAAGCATGTCTCATTCCAAGTCAAGCCAAGGAGATGATACTACAGGAGAGCAATCAGGAGTGCCTCTTAAAGCTTCAGCCAGCATCACATGAGCAAATTTGGAGTGAATATAGCAACAAGGCATCTCAAAGAGAGAAATATTTCAACACATGGCATTGAAAATGTTAAGGAACTTGTATTCATGAACTGTAAGATTCGTTTTATATGGGTTTCCTTGCCAAGATTCCTCTGTTGTGAAAGCAGAGATACCCCTCTGGAACAGGTGGCCTAGGGAGGTGTGTAGCTAAGCAAGTTTCTTTACCACTCAGTAATTTATTCTTACTTGCATTGTCAATGCTGATCAATTAAAATAAAATGAAGCATGTGAAAATTAAAGAGAAGTCTGAATTGAAAATTTTACTTTGTTCTTTTAGGGAAACACCAGTTTCACAGAATCACAGAATAGCCGACGTTGGAAGGGACCTCTGAAGATCATATAGTCTAAACCCCTGCCAAGCAGGATCACCTAGAACACATTGTGCAGGATGGCATCCAGTTGGGTTTTGAATATTGCCAGAGAACAAGGCTCAGTAACCTCTCTGGGCAACCTGTTTCAGTGCTCTATCACCCCCACAGTAAAGAAGTGCCCTCTCTTCATGAATTCAGCCAGAACTTCCAGTGCTTCAGTCTGTGTATGTCATCCTGTCACTGGGTACAACTAAAAAGTGACTGGCTCCATCCTCTTGACACCCTCCCCTCAGATATTTATACACATTGATGAGGTCAATACTAATATATGCATTTTACACAGATAAAGTAGCTATCTTTTGTTTATTGTCAGTTTTCTAGCCTGCAAAGTTAAAGTACATGTAAAAAAAAAAATAAAATAAAAAATAAAAAATTACCCTCTAACCATATATCTAGTATTCAGCTACTCAATGTATTATTCCAATGTTATCTGTTTTTGAAGGGAAACGGTATGTGACAATTAAAGTTGTGTTTTTGCAGTGGAAAATTCCACTAACTTTGCATATTGTAAAATGATTGTGCAGGCATAACAGTGGGAAGTATGTTAAGCAGATAATGGGACAATGGCAGGTTCCACTGTCCCAAAATAAGGATGGTTAAGAATAAGGATGGCTAAGAAAAATAAGACAAACAGTTGCAGAATCAGCAAAAACAAAAAATCAGGGGCCCCTCCAGTAGCAAGAGAAGAAGGAAAAACAGAGAAAAAGAGAAATTAAAGGTTGGTCATATAAAATTATACATATTTGGTATAGTAACAAGTATCAAGTAGGTTGTGAACCTGTAATACTCAGCCAATGAGAGAGCAGGGGAGGAATCAAGTGTTGGGCAATAGGGATATAAGGTTATGATACACTTCTCCTATGTTCTCCTACTTGCAGGATGCCCACCACTGCAGTCGTGAATAAAAATGTTACTTGAGATCCTTGACTGAACCTGTGTTATTGGCTGTGGATTGTTTCTCACAAGGACTAATCTGAATATGTAAAGCAGCATTCTAATCTAAGATGGTGTAATGTCCATTCTAATTCCTACTTTACCATGTCTTTCATTTTTTGGAACACTAACTCCACTCTCTGGTTGGTATTTTCAAGTCTACAATATTTTTCTTATTTTAAAAATAAAAGACTAACTATAAGACTAAGACCATATCTGGACAAGTGGTTTTTTTTGGGGGGTGTGGGGTAGGAAGCAGAGTGCTAACCTTATAAACGGTGCAAGAATGCTACACCACAGAAAACTTCCCTCTATGATGCCAATGAGAAGTTAGACTAAGGCAAAGATTCTGCGGGTCTCTTAAATCTTGTAAACTGCAAAGGACTTTGTTTAGAAGTTTGCTCAGATGTTTCATCCCAGTGCCTCAGCAGCTTCCGTCTCAATAATCACAGGGAATTGCAAAAAGAAAGCAACTCCATCTTGTGGAACACCAATTAACAGGTTTGTCAGATGATATTTGATCATCCTATTCCAGGCCATAAGTTTTAAATATATTATTAACACTTTTCAGAAATCACAAGTCCTAGAGCACTGAGGTCTGAGCATTCATTTTCCCTCCTTTTTCCTACTGACAAAAGGAGCTGTAGATAATAAAATATCACTCTCCCTGTAAGTTCCTTCTAAGTCAGAGCTTCTCTATGCACTTTCTCTTATGGAGTCTTTCTTAGGATTTTGTATTATGAAACAAGACTGTAAAAACCCAATCCTCCCTTCCAAAATCCATAGCCAAACACTTGCACAAGCAATAACAGATTCACCTTTTAATTGTTACTTGAGGAAATTTCTTTGCAAGCTGCTGATTCCTGCCTCCTGTCTCCAGTACAGATGTGGACAGCTAGCTGGCAGATGATTAGAAACAGATAATGAGGAGCAAGAGAAGTCTTTCTCTCTTAACAACAGGAATTTTAGGACAATAATGGTCTCCTCCCTCAAAAGTTCTCAATGTTCAAAAGCTCTCTATGGCAAAAAAATGGATTTTTATTGAGAACTCAGTGAAATAAGCTACCGCAACAATGGTATCATTCACTAGTGAAAATTCTGTTCGGCTATTCTGCCAAGTATAAAAGAAAAATGGGGCCCAATGACATGTACCCTTGGGTCCTGAAGAAACTATCTGATGTAGTTGCCAAGCCTCTCTCCATAATATTTGAAAAGCTCTGGCAGTCAGGCAAAGTCCCTAGTGACTGGAAAAAGGGAAACATCACTCCCATTTTTTAAAAAGGTAGAAATGAGTACCCAGGGAACTACAGACCAGTGAGTCTCACCTCACTGAGTGAGCCTGGCAAGATCATGGAAAAGATCTTTCTGGAAGAAATGCCAAGGCACATGCTAGACAAGGAGGTGATCTAAGAGAGTCAGCATGGCTTCACCAAGGGAAAATCATGCCTGACTAGTGGCCTTGTATGATAGAGTGACTGCATCAGTTGACAAGGGAAGATCAACTACTGTCATCTACCTGGGCTGCAGTAAGGCCTTTGACATGATCCCACAGATCCCACATGACATCCCAATCTCCAAATTAGGGAGATATGGATTTGATGGGTGGACCATTCATTGGATAAGGAGTTGGCTCAAAGGCTGCACTTTCAAGAGAGAGTTGCGATCAATGGCTCTATATCCAGGTGGAGGCCAGTGTGCCTCATGACTCTGTCCTGGTACCATTACAGTTTAATATCTTTATCAATGACATAGGCAATGAGATTGAGCAAGTTTGCAGATTACACTAAGTGTGTGGTTAAACTGAGTGGTGTGGTTAATACAACAGAAGGAAGGCATGAAATCCAAAGGGACCTGGACAAGCCTGAGAAGTGGTGCCCATGTGATCCTAATGATGTTCAACAAGTCTAAAGTGCAAGGTGCTACACCTGAGCAATTTTTAGCTCAGGCAGATAATGATAGGACAAGGGGAATGGTTTTAAACTAAAAGAGGGGAGATTTAAATTAGATGTTAGGAGGAAATTCTTCACTCAGAGGGTGGTGAGGCACTTGAACAGGTTGCCCAGAGAAGTTGTAGATGCCCCATTCCTAGAGGATTGCAAGACCAGGCTGATGGGGTTTGAGCAGCCTGGTCCAGTGGGTCACATTCTTGTCCATGGAAGGGGAGTCAAATGATATGATCTTTAAGGTCCCTTCTAACCCAAGCCATTCTGTGATATGAGTCTAAGATGAAAAATCTACTCATGAGGCACTAGAGCCAGAGTGGAGACCAAAGAACTTCTGACACCATTGGAGCTACTATTAATGTCCACTGTAGGCCTATGGTATTGTTAAGAATGCCTTCCTGGAGGAAAGTACAGAAAGGACTCAGAAGGACATTAATTTGGTAACTGTACAATGGTCCACTGACAACTACAGGGGAAAAAAAAAAAAAAAAAAAAAAACGCTCGGGGAATTAGCAGGGTTTTCCCTATCATATGGCCCTACCCCTCTATGGCCAACCAAATGTCGCCACGCATGTGGCCATACTTTTACAGAAGAAAGCCTCCAGCTACCTCCTCTGAAACATGAACTTCACAATGGTGTCACTAAAGCCATCTATTCACAATAGTTTTCAGAAGTGCTATATTTCATTTGTAATTTTTGGTAAACTACAGGATTTTGTGATTTTCTTGTGAACTTCTGTCAGTATGAGGAATTTGATTTTGTGGGTCTTTTCCACAATTGTTTCTCCAAACTAACTGGCTACCTATTACCTTGATCTATGTTTTATTTTTCAGGTTCTTTTCAGCTTTTATGATCCCTTTTCAAGACTTTTATAGAAAATCTCTTTGCCGAGTATTAATATCACATAGTTTAATTGTTCTGCTGACTACAGGCAAACATTTTGAAGCCATCCTTTTCTCCTCTTTGCAGTTTATACCCTATTCTAACTCTGCTGTTGCTCCTTACTCTTACTTTCTGTTTTAATTCTAAACCTTATCCTTTCTCATATTCTCATACATTGTTTTTCTCCAGTTTCTCCAACTCCGATTGCCACAGCTCCTTTATTCCTTCCTCAGTCCTGTCCCTTCTTTAGCCCCGTTTTTAAATCCTCACAATTTGGATTCATTCTCTGGATCTTCAGGTACGCCCAGCCTGAGCTGATAAGCTTTGAAGTTAATTAATGCGTGATCCTAACTGTTCCTCTGTGCAAACCCCAGCTCCAGATTAAATGCTTGGCTTTCCAATGTGGTTCAGATTGCAAGTGCCCATGCTGTCAAATTTCAAATCTTTGGGCTGTCTGCACATCAGATGGTGGGACTGTTGATTGCAGCACACTGTATATGCCTGAGTTAGCTTTAATCTAGGTAATTCAGATAACAATAGCAAATGTACGAGTATGGACCTCAACACCTAAAGGTAAAAGCCTACCAGGAATCCCTTTATATTTACTCGAGGGACTGAATCCCATGCTATATCCTCAGGGCAATTATAGCCCAAACTAGCTAGATTAAAGCCAGGGAAGGTAGCTCCTGAAATTATATCTTAGAATTTAGAAATTATATCTTAGAATCACAAAGTAGGCCTAGCCTTAGAGAGAGAATTATATATTGCTATTACATCAAAGTCATTGTCAATAAACATGCATGTTTCATTATGACGGTAAAAAATAAAATAAATAAAATAAAACAAAACAAAACAAAATAAAATAAAATAAAATAAAATAAAATAAAATAAAATAAAATAAAATAAAATAAAATAAAATAAAATAAAATAAAATAAACAGACTAATGTATAAAACAGGAAATGTATTCCAAGATGCTAAGCATGTGTGTCTAAAGTCACATAAAACTACATTAGATTATATTGTATTATTTGAGAAATAGTATGTGATCATTGAAATAATGACTATTGTAATGAACTTTTATAAAAAGCAAAATTAAGATTGCTCATGCAGGATTCATTTTGGCATTTCTTCACATGGGTTTTTAACCATGTAACTTCAAGGTTCTCTGAAGGCAATGATGGGGGGAATCATTCTTTCCTTTGCTCTCTAACCTTTTTTTCTTTCTTTTTCTTTCTTTCTTTCTTTCTTTCTTTCTTTCTTTCTTTCTTTTTCTTTCTTTCTTTCTTTCTTTCCTTCTTTCTTTCTTTCCTTCTTTCCTTCTTTCCTTCTTTCCTTCTTTCTCTTTCTTTCCTTTCTTTCTTTCTTTCTTTCCTTTCTTTCTTTCTTTCTTTCTTTCTTTCTTTCTTTCTTTCTTTCTTTCTTTCTTTCTTTCTTTCTTTCTTTCTTTCTTTCTTTCTTTCTTTCTCTTCTTCCTTCCTTCCTTCCTTCCTTCCTTCCTTCCTTCCTTCCTTCCTTCCTTCCTTCCTTCCTTCCTTCCTTCCTTGATTTAAAAAGTTTTATAGCTATGTTTATAAAATGAAAGACCAGAAAACTCCACATGCTGCAGGAAGAACAGCTGAAAACACGACAGACACCAGTATGGTCAGATCATGCTCTCCCTTTATTACCCGAATAGCCTGACTTTTATAGCAAACTTAACAGGGGCGGATAGTGCTTATGACCAATAATCTTGTCTGAGTGCTTATGACCAATAATCTTGTCTGAGTGCTTATGACCAATAATCCCCCCCTTAACAGGGGGGATCACACAAGATTATTGGTCATAAGCACTCAGACAAACAACTGCAAGAAAACAACCCCACCTGCAAGAAAACAACCCCCTAGCAGTCACGTAGGTCCCGTCCTGGAAGTCAGCTGCTGGCAACAATATTTTTCTAAATTCCTCAATTAGGTGATGTGGGAACACTGTCATGGGAACTTCTCATAGTCGTCCTGGTAGCTTGGTTTGCTCAGCTGCAGCAAGCCATGGGATCTTTGCTGTTTCAAAAATCCCTCAAAATTCACATACAGATTTTTTTTTTTTCCATAACTTTCAGGACTTCATACAGAAATCAGGAAGAGTTTTATCCTGCCCCATACAGTACAATTTGGATTAATGTTGTTTTAGTGTTCATTAACAAAGAAAGTCAGAGAAATATAGGAACAATATTATCTGTTGCATTAACAAAACAAGTTGAATTTTTATACAGTGATGATGGTGTTTGGTATTTTCTACCCACTGCATACAAAAATAAACCTTTCAAACAGAATTAATATTCATTTTAAAAAATAAGACAAAAGCTAACCATGGTTTTGTTGGTAAGATAGTATTTGTTACCCTAGTCATATGCTGACAATGATGGTCATTGACAGATTTTAGTTTCTGCTGTTTTCGGGTTTAATTCCATAATGCTGAATACTTCTACAATGAACCAATGAAACAAAAGGACACTCAGCAATTTACAAAAGTATTTAGCAATGTTTAGAAGCAAGCTGTTATTGATTAAAAACATTTCCAATAAACCAATTTGTGAAGTCCAGACACTATACAGAGTCTTGTCAACCACTGTTGTATAAAAAGGCCACTTTTCATTTCTCCAGTTTCCCAAAAGGCTTGTCATGGGAGTCATATGTCCCATGCCCCTATTCATAAACAAAGAAACTCATATATTTGCAGATATATTCCTCTACAGCTTAGTAATAAAATCTGTCAAACGGTTTCTCTGTGTTCACCCACTACTCTCATTATCAGCCAAAGATTATGAAATATTAAGAAAGAGTACTCTCTCACCCTCACTGAATGGAACAAGCTTGTTCCTAACCGTAATCTAACCTTTGAATCTCATATTGACTGGGGAATTTAAAGCACTTTGAACACTTCAAATTTTTACTGAGAGAATGCAGAGATTGACCCTTACTATTACACAACAACTTTAAAGAATTGCTTCCTATCTCACATCTAGAGCCTCCCTCTGCATCTCTACCAAGTTTCTGAGTATCTTCAACCCTAATTAATGTTGGCAAATCTTGGTCAAGCCATCTCATATTTTAACCCCATTTATACAGCAACTTATGAAGAAAAGGATGTGCAAAAATACCAGCATCCTCAGAAAGCAGAAACACAAATATTCACCTCTACTGAGAAGAGACATATCCAGGGATCATTCTCAGCTATTATTCAGGCAAGTTTCTGATGAAATGGGTGACAAAGAACCAATAGTATAAAGGTTCTATGTGTTCACCAAAAATCAGTTTTCCAGTTAGCCTGTTAGTTCATTTCTCCTACATTTTTGAACAGCCATTGTATTGCATATGTTACCCACAAACACCCATTCTTAACCTCACAATCTGTCATGGAGACAATCAAGAATGCACAGATATATTTAATCGGTTTGGAAATGTATTAATATCAAATTAACATTTCAATAGTTACAGATGGGCTACCCAAACTTCCTTCCATGGAGAAAAGACAAGCACTATTCTGCATAGTTGAAGGGTTGTTGCACACAGACTATTGGGTGCCTTTGCAACAGTGACATACCAGAGATAAATATTCTATATCATCAGGAGATGAGTACATAGCTCTATTAATATCTAATGGTGGAGATGGGCTTGGCTGTTTTGGTTCTGAGTCTGAATTCAAAGTATATAAGTAATAGCAACAGCAGACATTGATTAGGAACAAAAAGAGGAACGTGATCAGTATTGCTCTAGAAACATCACTGGGTTATGAATAGTGCAGTACCAAGTGGATTAATTCTCTCAGTCTTCATATGCCCACATTCATGGAGATGAGTAACTTGAATACTTTGTAGGGAAAACAGATGTCAGAGGATCTGGTTGACTGTGAGATTTAACTTTCACAAATGTGTGTTTTTGTTGTTGAAGGTTGGTTGGGGTTTTGTTAGGCTTATCTTTGGCAAACAATTAAATTAGACTGTGCATCATACAGCACTTGCTAAAGTGTGTTATGCAGTATTGTACTGCTATAATAGTTCTCTTCTTTACAAAGGGCTATACACACCATTTTGCCAGTCAGCTACAGAATTTCTCAGTGGCTTTGTAGAACCTACAAAATATTTTCTGCACTCACAATTACACGTTCCACACATATTCTACTGAATTGCTTTCTCCTTTGTCTATGTAGCATGCACTGTAGTAACTCATACATACTCTAATGTGTTAAATGTAGTTAGTTCTTTCTGTTGTCCTTGTAGTTCATCTGAAAGAGGGAAGAAAGAATAAAAAAGAAAATACTTTATAATTTAGATTATTTCAAAATGCATAGTAGTTTTTCTATTAAAAAATCTAATTTATTTTTATGGTTGGTCTTCCTTTTTTCCTGTCTACTAATCACAGAACTGGGCAGAAGTAACAGCTCTCTTTGTGACAGGCTGCACATTCAATTCATAGTGGGAAGTTTGATTCTCCACTCTCAGCTGGGGTGGATGTTTAAGCTTCTTTTGTCTTCTTAAGAAACCTTTTTCCTTTTATTTCATATTTTATTTTATACAGTCTTTTCATTTTAATTTATTGTATATCCATCAGAAATCTGTTTATGAAGACAGCTTTGTATTTTATACAAAAAAAAACAACAAACAGTTTTGATGACTTAAATAGATAATACCTCTACATTTAACTGTAGGTACCTTGTGTATACATACCAACTTGTGCGAACATATATATAGTGCTGTGCATGTTACAATTGTCTAGGTTTTTATCATAGGCATGTTTTTTTCTCACAAATATCTGTTCACATTTTAGTTTTAAAATGTGAAAATATTCACTGGTAATGCACAAAATATCAAAAGACAAGCTTACTCAAAACATTTTTTCCTCACATCTTCCTTTTTCTTTAACAGATCCATACAGCTGAAATAGGACAATTTCAGAGGATCTGAGATACTTGTTTGTGTATCAGCCAGCAAAATTCTGTTCAAAATCTAAGCTGATATACAATTATTAGTTATACAATATGATTTTGTAGACTAGTATTTCATACACTTAAAATTTGTTAGGCATTCGCTGAAGTTGTAAATTTGGGCGTTAACTTATACCAAACATCTTTTGATTTAAATTTCTAAAATCCCCAGTTCTGCTTTTTCATCCCAGTGTTATGCAAGTTCCTAAAGTTCATTTTTGGTCAAATTCAGACATTTAACATTATCACAAAAACTCTGGCTAGACATCTATGTACACTGGTCACTTAAATTTTCTCCTTAAAAATATGCTTATGTGCCCACAAGCATATCCAGAGACTCCATCATGTTGCCGAGCAAGGTGGTTCAAATCCTGACTTCCAGACTAGGATGCAGAGGATTCACATCCAAATATTCCAGTGTTTAAATCTCTAGTCCTGTAGTTGTACTTGCAACACACTTAATGTAAATTGATAATATATGAGCCATATGCAAAACTCTTCTGTAGTAGTGAGAACAAGGGCTGGATTCTTCCCACCCAGGCAGGGTTGTCATGCAGTTACAGCATTCATGCTGCTTCTTGCTAACACTCTTTCTGACTGTGAATCTTATGTCCTTTACACAGTAGCTGACTTAAACAGAAGATACAAGCAGTGTAGCACAATCCTGACCTTAATTTAATTTGGTATTTAGCATATTCATCTGCAGACCTTAAAGATGCTGTTTGAAGCTGCTCAGACTGAAGAGCAATCAGAAATCATCTCTCCCACATTCTTAGACCAGAGATCTAGAAATATTATTAATATGCAAGAGGAATGCAGAAGTTATTTCCTGGCCTGAATTTAAGAGAAAAACAAAAGTCCATTTGTCTGCAGAGATGAGAGTAAAATTATTACCAAAGTCCATGAAGCCTACCTATAAATATAGCTTATATAAGTATCTATCACAGAAAGATGACAAAGGCTGAGAAAAAGAAAACTTAGACACCTTTTTCTTAAACATTTCTTATAATTTAATCACCTCATTTATTGTCAGAGCACTGCTGTCATAAATTTTATGACATTGAATACTTCCTATGCAGTCTGTAGTGAATTTACCCACCTAACATCCTCATACTTGAGCTTACAACTTTTGGGTACCAAGCCAGTGCCAAAGTGATATTGTAAGTTCTTCCAGTTACATGCAGAGAATATTGGAATACTCTTTTGCTGACAGTCAAAACCAACACATATTTCAGCACAGCATGATCAGTTTTTGTTTCAGGAAAATTTATATCAGAAAAAAAAATAAATGTGTACTTCATTTTTCTGTTTGTGTTTCATCATTTACCTCTACCAATGTAATTAACTATTGCAATTGGAAAAATTGTGATTAGTATCAAGAAGCAACTCAAGTTCTCTTGGGTTCACTGTGGAAAAAGTAATGCATAGTTTCTCTTTAACTCCCACTGGGCTTTACAGTGATAATGGCTTTGCATGGCAGTGCCTAAAAACTACAAATGCATCAATGGAGGCATTAGTCATTTTGAAAAGGCCAAAACCTTTTCTTAAGAAAATGAAAAGAAAAAAAAAAAGGGGGGGGGGGGGGAGTGGGACAGAGTAAGAGAAAAGAGAAAGAGACAAGTAGTCAGGCAGACTATGATTTAAAAAGAAGGGCTTCAAGACCAGAGAATATTCTTACAAGACTCAGTGTAAGGATCTGAATTCCTTCTGAAAGCATAAGGTTGTTGCAAACATATTCTCCACAAGGTAACCGCCTGGTTTCACTAGATAGGTGGTGGAAAAGGATGGAGGAAAGAATCTCCATTCTCTATTTCCAAAGCTATTCAAACTATATATATATATACATATATATATATATATAGCTAGAATAGCTTTGGAAAATATATATATATATATAGAGAGAGAGAGAGAGAGTATATATAGATAGATCTTTATTTTTTTTTCCAACCTTTTCCATACTATGGAACAGGTTGGTTTTGAGAGATCATTCCCAAGGCTACCTATTCTGCTATTTTTAAACATACAATTGTTTCATTAAAATTAAGAGAATTAATTGCAAAACTGCTCCAAATTTTTTTTTAAAGTTATTTGTTTTACTTATAACTTTGACACCTATATTGTAAATAGACTCATAGAAAATATGTTTTAAAATATCAAAAATATTTCTTAAAATTTTTATTTTCTGTTTGAACATACAAACCTCCCAATAAATCATAAAAACTTTAAAAAAGCTTTACAGCTACTGTGCAGTTTTTAAACTGTAACATATTCTTAATTAACACATTTAACCTTGCTAACTCCAGAAGGATATACCAGGTCACACTGGGAAGCTGAGAAATTCTGTTCCTCAAGATACTATATTTCTATATCAACCCCTTCAAGCCCTGAGATTTTAAACCTTAAACTGTTCATTGTTATGCAAAGAGAAAGTTGTAGCTGCTTCAAGAATGACTCTTAGCTATCTGAGATTTAATGAAAGGAGAAATGACTCACTTGCAGAGAGGAGGAAACATTTCAGTGTCAAGTTGTTATCATCTTTTCAACATCGTTTATTTTGATCTGAGATTTTGAACAGTAAGTCATTGCAGAAATGAATAAATGGGTGGGAGGCCAGGTAAGGTGTTCAAAAGTGCATGGGAAAGTTATTTGTGAATATTACATTGCATGAAGACAAATGGAGACTGCCTAATAAATCAATAGTCAATATGTAGATGGATTTTTTTAAAGGTTAGATTTATAAATTATTGTTTGGACCTCTGACTGAAATGAAGCATATTTTGTTCTCAGTATAAAATCTTTTTATCTGACAAAATCTGATTAATATTGAAATGTTAACACTGAAATTAACATTGAAAAGAATCTTTTTGGCTGAAAGAATAGTCATATTTTTATGAAGAGCATCACTCTCTCAGCAGTGTCTTGCGGAAACAGAATTTGGGTGGACTTTCATTTGCGTGTTGCTGATGGGTCTTCCATTGCTCCTAGGAAAGCTTGATTCATATTGCTGAACCTACTAGTGATTCATGAAAATCTAATGCAGATGTACTGAGATTTCTGTTAGTTATAGTAATCTTCAGTGTGCCTATGTTGCAGAGAAATTGTCTGGCATTGCTTGGTTGTTATAGAAGGTGACAAAGGAATGGGAGATTTATCTTTTGTATGTGCCAAACATTTTCAAGGAAAAAATGTGTTTGTAAAGTAGGCCAAACTAGATTAGCAATTATTACATAAGTGTCTTAATCCTTCCATAAAATAGAACACTTAGCTTTTAATGGCATACTTTATGTAGCACCCATTAATGTGGTTAAACTGTGAAGGTTTGTCAATATATTGTAGAAAAGGACTGTTATTTATGCTGTATTTACGAACACTCTTTCACAGGAGAAAAGTGGTGAAGTTCATTTCCTTACTTTCATCGCTGTTTCCATGATGAGACTGAGAAGTGCTCAGGTGTTTCTGAGAGTTCAGCTCACCAGTGTAATTGATTTGAGAGATCTCCAGAATATCTCATGGTAAAATTTCTTAATGCTGATCTCTCAATAAAATCTAGGTCAATTTCAAATAAGCAAATCTTAAGAGAAATGAACCCAATTAATGTTGTTAACAATTAGTGTATTCTATAATGACAGATATATATGAGAAGCTCTTGAAGAGTGATTTTATATTGAAAGTTAAGAATTCCTTCTTAGTACATGAGATACAAACCAAGACTCAAGGGGATATTTCTGATAGGCACAAGCACTTTCTATACAGTGGAAACAGACTAATCAAGAACAGCATCGTACTCTGTTGGATTTCATTTTCTCACAAAACATTATTATATATCTCTTTACTCATGAAATACTTTCTAGAAACTTCAAGACACGGTATTTTATTACATTAATTTTTATGAAGACCATGTCTATCTGCTGCCCAAGCTACTTATTTAATTTATTTCACCTAATTCATCTACTTATATACTTGATTTGTGCACTTCTGATATTCTAATGATTGTGAAGCCATTTTCAGGTTAGATAATAAAAAATATGGCAAGTCAGTTCTGACATGGAGCAACACAGCAGAAGTATAGAACCCAGTACAATTGAGGGCCCACCAGACTGTTACATCGGTGAAATAAAATGTGATTTGTATTGTGAATATTTCCTGGTTTTTACTGTTTCAGAGGAGTCACTGCATTTTATCTGGGTTGTTCCTCCTTTATCATCTTTTTTTCTGCTTCTTTTTCCTGACTTCAGAAGCATATGAACATACATACACACACATAAAACCCATTAGGAAAGAGAGTCATCGCAGTTAAGATTTCTTTTGCAATCCACTGAGCCCAGGTCTCTTAAGTTAGATGGGTTTCATTCATTAGTGTTCTTGCTGGTCTCATTCATGCATGTATTTTTAATGTAAGGTCTTAAATTGATATGTACATCAGGAAGGGATAATGATTCCATTTTTTTGATACTAATAAAGCAGATATCTATTGATGCGGTAAATGTGCCATATTAAAAGTATTTTGTGATAGAAATGTATCTGAGGTTTTTGACCTACCGTACTCAAGGTCTATTGTTAGACAAAATTTCTTTCTCTTTACTATAAAATGAAGCTGCGAAATAAGCTTGTCATTTTGGTCTTCATTATTTCCAACTGTTTAAGCAGATCCAGTCATTAACAGGAATGTAAATCTTGAAAAAGAATGAAGTGATAGTAATTAATGAGCTTGAAGTTTATTTCACTCATAAAACAAAACAAAACAAAACAAAAAAAAAAAAAACAATAGTCAATAGTCAGTAGGGAATATATTCCTTGATGTTGCTTTTCTGAATAGCAGTATTTTAAACATTTTACATATATTTGACTTTTTGGTTTGCAGTAAAAAAAAAAAAAAAAAGAAAGAAAGAAAAAAACAGAAAGTAGCTAATTTTGTTTGCACTAGGAACTAGGAATGCTCAAAAGACTCTCTTGGCAGAGAAGCTGGCAGCCATGGATAACATACAAACCAAATTAGAGGCCAATATTGAATCAGTCTATTTGTTAAACCAACAGGTAAGAATACTAGAAGGAGAGTAGAGTCTGCATGATATTCATAATCTATTTACATGACTATATTAGAAAGCTATTAAATATTAGTGAGCATATGAGTAAAAAAAATGCAATCTGTTGAGTCAAAAGACAGTCTGATGTTGATGTAATTTTTCTATTCCCTAGAAATATTTCACAAAAGAATCAAAAGAAATAACATAGAATTTACAACTTAACTACAAAGTACTCTTTGTATTTTGTTATAGCAATGAATTTCAAGTACTGAAGCAAGCCTCACAGTGAAAGTTATAATTTCTTCTTACATACTTTTAAATACCATATTCCCAGCTGCTGGGATCAAAAGAATATCTTGCATTTCTAATCTTAATATTTTATATTTAAAAACACATTAATTCCCATAAGACTACTTAAATGAATAACAAAGAGTAGCCTGTATCATCTTTTACTGTAGCAGTCCATGTCAGCTTTAAATACTTGCTAGTGTAAAAGAGCTTCCAGAACAAAATTTGGATATATGCAAATACATACATATATATATATATATATATATATAATCCCAGACAAAGCACATTTTATGCATTTTTTGTTGTATGGAGTCACTATCTTTCTTTGTCTAAAAAAAGATGATAGAAGCAACCACTGATAGTGACTGATCATGAAAAGAAACCCCAGGAGCATAGACACACTATAAAAAGATCTAGGAGGAAGTCATTATGCTGTTGAGGGAATAAGAAATTTAAGTCAGAGAGTTGTGAAATGTTCTCATTATAGGTCATCTCAGTAATTATCTGACATCTACAGATGGAGTCACTTCTTAATCAAAAGAATGAATCATTACTGATATTGATTCAGACCAAGATGTTTGAAATAATGAGTCCAGTAACTCGAGTATAAATTTAGAGGTAATTTCAGCAACTTCTCTGCTAAAGTTTCAGACTAAATAATAATGAAATATCTATTACATTGCATGATAATGATAAGAAAATGTCCAGAAGAGCGTGAACTAAATTGCCCCATCATAATCTGCATGTTAGGATTTAAACAAAAAAAAAAAAAAAAAAAAAAAAAAAAAAAGTCACTAATGTTTACTATACCATGGACACTATAGCTTAATTAGTATCTACCAGAATAGAATACTGCTTTCTCTCTAGTACAATAACTGTAGCTAGCTCTGCCATTAGATTTAAGAATCTGTAAGTATTTGCTTTAGATTTTTTTTTCTTTTTTTTTTTTTTTTCTGCAGTTCATATTCTGACTGTGAAAATCGCTTTGAATAACTATCTAGCATGCAATGTCTCAGAGCAGGAACAACTATAAAAAAATGTTATACAAGTGCACTTAGACAAGTATCTAGACTACAAGTAAAAAATAAATAATAATTTAAAAAAAATACATAAACAGGAACTGCACTTGAAGGCAGGTATACATTTTTAGACAAACACTTTGTTTCAAAAATTCATCTCCTTGGGACATGTTGCTTTTTACAACCAGAGGAGCAATGGTAGAAACAGCCTCTTGTCTCCAGAGATGACTGGGTTTCTTTCTCTTTAGGAGTTTTGGCAGTTGCCCACGATGTTGTTCTTTGAATAAATGTAAAACTACTTTCTTGTCTGTCTGACAACTTTGTGAAGAAAGAACTAACATTGGCTGAAATTGGTCCTGATCAGTGAGGTCATTCCAAGGCCTAGAAGGTAGGTACTAGGTCATAAAATCTATTCCCTCACTAGCAGTGGGTGTCTATAATTGTCAGTCATCATAGCGAACACATTTCTTTCCCATATGAATTCTAGTTATGAGTCCTTATATGACTGTGAAGTCCAATATCTGTGAGAAATGCTCCCCCATCCCCTCATGAGTAGTTTTAAATGCAATTAGGCCATCATATCTTCTTTTCTAATCTTTTTTTTTTCCTTCCTTTTTTTTTTTTTTTTTTCCTATTAAGTACCGATGGAAATACAATATATTTTAGGTTATACTTCATTATTTCTTAAGCAGAGCACAGACAGATTTCATTTTAGGACTGAATTCTTTTTGAAAATAAGGCATTTTGACTCAGAAAGCAACCTTTACAGATTTTTTTCCATTGCTTTGATCCATGACATATTTGTCCCTCTGCTGCTTGTCAGGCTCAACCCTAAACCAAGTAGTGTCACTCAGTCCTGATGATCCTAATGCTAAATACTCAGATTTCTGGAATTTAAATAAATAAATAAATAAATACTCATTTGTATTTGTATTTATATATTTTTGGCTAGCTAATACTATTTTTGTTCTTATGACAGCATTGTCTGTTAGCATAAATTGCTCTTGTTATCACAATATTTTTTCACTGTGAAATAAACAATTATGTCTTCTTTCAGACATAATTTTACTTGACTAAGTCAGCTAAGCTCTTGTAGTCCCATCACAGGAGAGCCCCCATTTCTCCAAATTAGGCTCTAGTTGTTCTAGTGTGAAGAAACAATATGATTTTAAATGTGGCTTATAATTTCATTTCAGCTGTTTAGAGAAAGTTATGTAAAATCTATACTGAAAATGATATTATGAACAAAAATGATGAATAATAAGATAAGAAATATAAGTGGGACTGTAAGCAGGTGTGTCTGTACCCAAGAAACTTTGTATAATTCAAGAAAGTGGGGAATTTTACACAGTGTTTTTTGGAGTGCACACATTCATCTTCTGTCTGAGAGGATTTGAATTGGCATTTGGTGCAGATGCCTAGGTCTTGGCAGCAGGGAGGCTGTAGAGTAGCCTTTGTGAGGAGCTCAGGCTGCCCCATGCTGGTTTCAGCTGGTTCCAGACAGATCTAATAGCCCAGCTGCAGGGCACAGCTGAGCCCAACAGTCAAGCTGGTGGCTCCTTGGGGAAAACCTGCTTAAGAAAGGGGTAGTATGAGGGAACAGACATAGTATGAGGGAACAAAAAGAGTGAGAAATAGCAAACAACAAGGTCAGAAGATGAAGACAGAAGAAGAAGAAAACAGAAGAAGAAGAAGAAGAAGAAGAAGAAGAAGAAGAAGAAGAAGAAGAAGAAGAAGAAGAAGAAGAAGAAGAAGAAGAAGAAGAAGAAGAAGAAGAAGAAGAAGAAGAAGAAGAAGAAGAAAGATGAAGAAGAAGAAGAAGAAAGATGAAGAAGAAGAAGAAGAAGAAGAAAGATGAAGAAGAAGAAGAAGAAGAAGAAGAAGAAGAAAGATGAAGAAGAAGAAGAAGAAGAAGAAAGATGAAGAAGAAGAAGAAGAAGAAGAAGAAGAAAGATGAAGAAGAAGAAGAAGAAGAAGAAGAAAGATGAAGAAGAAGAAGAAGAAGAAGAAGAAGAAGAAGAAGAAGAAGAAAGATGAAGAAGAAGAAGAAGAAGAAGAAGAAAGATGAAGAAGAAGAAGAAGAAGAAGAAGAAGAAGAAGAAGAAAGATGAAGAAGAAGAAGAAGAAGAAAAAGAAGAAAGATGATGAAGAAGAAGAAAGATGAAGAAGAAGAAGAAGGAGGAGGAGAAGAAGAAGAAGAAGAAGAAGAAAGATGAAAATGAAGAGGTGTTTCATGTAAGAGCAGATGTCCACACTGCAGACTGTGAAGGCCTTGATGCACATGGTTATTTCTGAAGAACTGCAGGTTGTGGAGAGCACAAGTTTGAGCAGAGGAAAAGTGTGAGGAGGAAGTGGCAGAGAGCAAGTGTTATTCATAGACCACAATCTCTCTTTCCTCATCCCCATGTGCCACCTGAGTGAAGAAGTGAAGCTGAGGCTGGGAAAGAGGGAGGAAAGGTGTACTTTTGTGTTTGTCATTTTGGTTTTCACTACCTAAGTCTATTTTAATTGACAATAAATTATTTTTCTCGAAGTTGAGACAATGGTATTTGTTAATCAAACTCCCTGTCTTCATCTCAACCCATGAGCTTTCTTTTTCCTGTGTTTTTCTATTTTCTCCCCCTGTCCCACTGAGGGGGAGAGCTGGAATGAGCTGCAGGTGGGAGTCTGTCTCTTTAGCCAATCTGGCTAAAAGTCTAGATGGGACTCTTTTATGGTCTGCTATTACAGTATTGCTTTGTGTAGCATAATAAAATACTCACTGGGGCAGAGAGACAGAAGAGTGAAGATAAAGCCTAATAAGAGGGTATTTATTGAAACAAAGAAGCAGAGAAGTACCCTTCCTTATCTCTTACTGCCTCATGACTGCAGCATTGACTGTCATCAGATTCCTCAGAAAGACAAGATAATCATTTGAAAGCATCCTATTTCACAGCTGTGCTTTTGCACCAGTAAAATATTAGATAAGATGGTCACTTTCAGCAGATCTACTTACTTGATACCCAAGGTATCAATATACCCATATAATCTCTGTTTCAGAGTCTGTCTCTGAGAGGCTATTCATACCATCATAGCAAGTATGGGATAAGTCGCTTCCTGCCCTTTACCTTTCTTCATGGTCAGTTTGAGCCATCCTTAGTGCCAAGCATATAGCTTGAGATTAATAAAATTTATTACACAGTACTAAAAAGCTAGGACATTGAGAAACAATGACAACAACAAAAATCAAACTAAACACACCTCTTCTTCAGTCTGCTCTTACAGAGGCACAAACAACATTGCATACTGCATATTGGCTTGGCTTTGGGCAATGGTGGGTCCCTTTGGAACCAGCTGAAACTGGCCCTTGTCTAACGTGGGGCAGCTTCTGGACTCGTCAGAGAAGTCACCCCTGCAATCCCCCACTACCAAAACCTTGCCATGTAAATCCAATACACCATGAGAGAAATATAATATGAGTGATCATGATGCCTATTTCAGATAAATTTCAGCTCTCACCACCTCTATTTCTGGCTTTTCAGAAATAGTGAAGCAGCAGCAAAATTTGACAGATATCGCAGAAATATAAATTGCAGGATGAAGGATATCTTCTTGCATTTTTTTGAGGCAGATGAAACTAATAACCCATTATGGCAAAATAATAAATAGGCCATTCATTCGGGTCTTGGAATTACTCAGGATGTATCACTGTCCAGTTGGTGTTTGCTAATCTGTCCTTTCATTTACTTCATTTAAGTGTTTTGTTTGTTTGATTTTTGTTTTAAATTTACTTTCAACTTATTTTCCCACATGCAACAGTAAGAATATATGCAATAATTTTAGAAATATTTTTAAAGTGGAAGCATTAGTGTTTAAAATAAAGTAAAAAAGCTATTAGCTAATACATAATAAATCCACAAACTATTATGTTGTCTCTTCTTCATGGCCATTTAATTTTGCATGCACATAACCAATGTTTTACTAACAGTACCAAGGGTTTCATATGTAAGACATTATTCACAGTATGTTTCCTGTTATTTTGCATAGTGTTATTCTTTGTGAAAATAATGTTTTGGCCTCAGGAGAAATATTGCAATTGAATGCACAGCAATATGTTTTTGGTATGGGGCCATGGTAGTACTATGATTTAACTTTTTTCTTTTTTTTTTTTTTCTTCCTTTTTTTTTTTTTTTTAATTTACCTTGGCAATCAAGACAACAGAGCCAGGATACAAAATGTAAGGAGGTGGTAAAATAAGGATATCATTTTGGTGTTTAATTTGCAAATGAAATGTGTTAATGTGGTTAAATGTGGTGAAATGAGAGAGGAAACTGCCTCCTTTTCTGACCGTCTTGGTTACATACACATTCCATACATGTTTCTGGAAATGTGATTACATAGCCGTAATATATAAATTTATTTTTGGAAATAGGTGGGCTGAGCTAAAATTATTACTGTTAAGTTGATTGAAATGTTGAAGATTAG
Organism: Aythya ferina; assembly: GCF_964211825.1. Taxonomy (NCBI): domain Eukaryota; kingdom Metazoa; phylum Chordata; class Aves; order Anseriformes; family Anatidae; genus Aythya; species Aythya ferina. The sequence continues at coordinate 129,994,980 of NC_140297.1, forward strand.
CACAAGGAATAAAAATTAAACTAATTTAAACTTTATGCTGTATTTTTTGCCAACAGACTTGTGTCATATCATTGCAAAGGCATGATTCATCATGTTCTATTCGTTTCCTCGTGTACCAAAATGGATCATAATTAGCACTAATGACAATGTTAAATACAGCAATTTGAGTGACTGCTAATAAAAAGTATCCAACCCACAGAAATCTATGCTATTACCTTTTACATATTATATATATTAGGCTCATCTATAATATGAGCAAACAAGTAAAATTTCACCTTAAATTGAGCTCAGAAAGGATCTGTCAGTCAAATTTTAAAACAATAAAATGTTTTTTTTTTTAGAAGTCAAATCATTCTGCATGCAATATTCCAGTTGTAAGAGCCAAAATCATTTTCTATGGAACACCATATGTCCCAAATAATTTTGCATAAATCTCCATGCATTCCCAACCTTGATGTTTATGCACTTCACCTTGTTGTTACTTACTTTACGGAAGCCACACTCTTCTTTCAGACAAGCAGAAATCATCCCCAGAGAAGTTGATGGGAATTATTCACATATGTCAGCATTGGTTCTGAATAGAATGCAAATACTTACTAAACATGTGCATGTTTTAGACTGCAGTTCTGCTAATGTTAATATATTCCTAGAGTATACCGAATACGGTTTTCAGGTTTATTTTATTTATTTTAACAACCTAACAATTCCTGAGAAGTACTTGTTTTCTGTTTTTTGTTTGTTTGTTTGTTTGTTTGTTTGTTTTTATGTTTGTTTGTTTATTTTAAATTTATTTATTACCTAGAAAGGAAGTCAAGTTCATAACTCTGGTGGCCATAGGCTTCTACTTCCTTATGCAATTAATGTAGTAGAAAGAGAAAGGAAGGTCCTACAGCTCCTTTCATACCATTAGTAAATGACCAACAACATTCTGGAATGTCCCCTCAAGTTTGTAGAGAGTCATGAAATCATGAAATCTTCTTGCGCAAAATGCCAGTTAGTAGCAGTTTCATCTTTATGGACTCTGCTAGGAGTCTACCTCTTCACTACAAAATACACTGGGAACTGTGCTAATTTCACTTATACCTCAGAAAGCCACTTGGTAGGAAAAACTTTTGGATATAATTAATTATGTGAATTTGAAAGAAAAAGCTCTGTATCCTAATATTAATATAAATTACTAATAACAATAACAATAACAAATTCCCATGCTTCTGGTGTTTCTGCAGTCAAATTCTGTGTTCCTTTTGTCCTTGATATGGAAAAGATCACTCTGGTATTTTCCACTCACGAAAATCTATATATTGGACTTAAGAGCTTTTTAAAATTAGCTACAGAGCTTACAATGTATTGTTGTATGGCTCTCTTGATTAAACATATCCATCTCATAAGCAAAATCGCTTCATGTTGTAATTTTGAAACAGCATATTGGAGATTCACAGAAAAGATTGGAAGCAGCAGTAATCAACAGTTCCTTTTGGTAACTAAATAAATAAACACTAAGCATTTGTGAGTTGTATAAATATGTCTTTTTATGAAGATATGGATAAGATTCTTATGAAATTTCTGAAATAGCTATTTTTGAGATGCAAATGTAAGAAATAATATATGGTCATCTGCAAGTTTTTGCAACAGCTTTTAGTATATGGAAAAAAAGTATTACATATTTTTAATGCATGAGAACTAACATTGTATCACAATGATGCTGACTTTAAGCATTAGAAGCCTTTTGGTCAGACAAAATTTTCCTCTTTCCAGTAGTTGTATCTGCCTTTTTGCTCAGACAGTCAATCATGTGTGCAAATATAATTAATCAGATGCTTAGAAGATGATTGCCAGAGTCACTGAAAACCAACTGCTTCACTTTAACTTAGTTGGGTTTGACTGGGGGGTGATTCACACATTCAAAAATCAAAATTTTATATATGTGAATCTGAAACACTGTTTTAAAGATGCTTCAGGAAAAGCAAAGGATGGGTAGAGGCATACACTTGAATCCCACAATTCTTTCAATGTGAGTTGTGTTTGTTCTCCTGTCTTTCCACAGGAATATGTGATATCAACTATATCATATTCATGTTTCTTTTCAGTATACACCTCTATACACTGAACAATTGGCACAGACAAAAACACAATTCAAACTCAAAATCAGTATCAAGTCTGAACTGCACATAGCTAGTACTAGTCAGAATATATATGTTAGAGCTCAATACAAAGAAAAACAAAGGCAAAGGGATTTTAATTTACACAGGACTTTGTCTTCTAATCACAAGTTCGTCACACATATCCTGTATTTATGCAATAGACAAAAAGATACCTCAAAGGGGAAAATGGAACTTCTAATAAGGAGGAACGTGGAACAACCAAGGATAAACAAACACGACAGACTGGATAGAACGTGTTGGAGAACTTTCTGCACAGCTAGAGGAAACCACAGTTTATTGAAAAGTAAAACTGAATAAACTTAGATGTGAAATATACCACACTCATTTAACTTCAAAAAAAATAGGGAATGGTTTGGCAAAGGCAGTAAAACTGAGACGAAAGTTTTGTTTTGCTTTGCTTTTTCCTATTTTACTAGTCTTTGGTTTCTAGTTAATCCATTCAGTATTAAGTTCCTAAATTATTGCCTTGTACCTTTTTAATACCAAAGAATAAAAGAACATTAGAGGCTTTTTTTACATCCCATATCATACTCCTTAAGTATTTGTTCAAGGAATATCTAAAAAAGCATTAAAATAACTGAAATGGATCCCATATGTTTTGTTTAAATATACTACATATACTATAATTTTTTTTTCTAATGTAAGAGAACATCTGTACTTTATAATGTTTTTTTTTTTTTTTTTTTTTTTTTTTTTTTTTTTTTTGGTGGTGGTGGTGGTTTTTTTATGTAAAAAAACTGCTTTTCATACAAAATTGTTGGTCCAACATTATATTATATATTCTTTAACTGTAGTAGTGCATTTCAAATTATTTTGTTGAAATTAGCTTAAAATTGATGGCTTTCTTTTATGTTTGTGCTTAATTTTTTCCAATAATACTTGAAGATCAGCATGCATTAATAGCTGCAGGGCATAAAGAGACTAGAGGAAATTAGCTGTCACCCACAGCCAGTGATCCTGTGTTCTTATAAACATAAAGGACTAAATTGTCTTTTATGTTGTCCATGCATGCAGATCATGTCATTTTCATTAAAAATTAGAGATCATGCATATATAGTACAATTGTTTATGGAGGTGTTGGAATTAATAAAATTTTAAAGCAAAGACTAAACTCCTTTTGTGTTTTGCTTTGTTTCATTGTTTTGTTTTTGTTAATTGTTTGGATTTTATTACCGAAATACGCAGTTGTGTATGAATCTTAAATTGAATCTTGCTAATTCTTTGCTGATATATTTTCTGTCTTCTGCAAATATTTTCTTGTCCTGTGTTCATAGCATGAAGGAAGTAATTTATAAACTGATACAGGCTGTTTAAAATAAACCTTTATTTGCATTGGGTTTATTTGTTTAAATCTGAATTTTGGCCTCAGACTGATAATCAAATGTCAACTAAGTGATTACAAGTACAGACATATTAATAAGTTACTGTAATCAGACCTAATTGGCTTAAGCTTTCAAACAAGTACAATATAATTATTTTCTTTTGTATCAAATTGCAGTATGATATGCAGTATCTTTGTCTACACATCACTAGCAGGACAAGACAATGTAACACAGAATGTCCTCCAGCTCTGCTGACTTCCGCTGATATTGTCACTTTACTTTGTGTCATTCCTCCCCTAGTGTTTTCTCTGCCCAGCAGCTGATTACATTGCTGGTAGTTGGTCTTTAGAAACATCTTGTTCAAATTACCATCCTCCTTCTCTTGTGTCTGTCTAAAAAACATCTTTTACACCTCAAGGCATTAAAACATACTCTCACTGATCAAACATTTTACCATAGCAGATGGAACACAGTATTAGATGGAATAAAAAAATATATAAATAAATTTAAAAAAAAAAAAAAAGAGAGAGAGAGAAAGAAAAAGAAAAAACACACAAACTTCAGTATTGACCTTTTTGTTTCACTGTCCATCTTTCACAGTGTTATTTAACTACAGATCTTATGTAAATCTGAGTGAAGCCTTAGCTTTAATAACTACAGAACTGCTCCAACATTGCCAAGACTCATAAATGATTAAGCCATTCTATTTCATACAGAGCTCTACAATATCTTGATTACATCCTGCCTTGAGGTTTTGTCAGTCACCACTCAAGCAATATTGATATGCATTTATAAAACTATTTTTGGAGCAGGGAGTGATTTGAAGCTTATATGGCAATGCATTTACTCACACCATTGAGTTTTTAGTATGTTTCCCTTCCAAACTGTGCCATGCATCTGCTTGTTCTTAACACTTTAGCAGGTGATAGGGCAATCTTTCATTAAAATTGTTATGATTAGTGCAAAGTACACCTAGTTTTTTATTCAATGCTTTTTTTTTTTTTTTTTTCAGTGCTCTTTTTTTTTTTTTCAATGCTTTCTGAGGCAGACTGTCTGTTCCTACACTAGCACTTTTAGCTTCTAAAGTCCCAACAGAGTTTAATCAATGTCCATCATCCTTCCAAGTGGTATTTCAAACAGCTGTTGACTTCTACTCAGTAGCATGGAGGTCACCAGACAGCCTAAGGAACTCTCCATCTCCACCTGACATCTGTTTTCTGACTGTCTTCTAGAGGCAGAAATTGACTCACTGGCTGTCTTCATCAAAGACAAGTTACAGAGCCCTACTTGGCTCTACCAGTTGTCTTGGCAAAAATTATTGTACAGCAAGAAACAATTACATACATTTGCATTGTAACAAGATATCTTAACCTAAAATATTTAGCAAAACAATAAATGAAAACCATTGCTTTTAATGCTATAAAACACTTCAAATAATTATTAGTTCTTTATATAAGTAAGGACTGACACATTTCACAGTTAATACATGACAAAAAGGCAGCCCAGTTACTAGCTTTATAGACTTCTGAGAGTAGCATCGTGTCTGAATACACGTTACTGGCTCTTTCTTTTTCCTTTCCAGGTATTTAAGAATGGTCTTCCAAATCTTCAGAAAGGTATGGTTCAGTTTCCTGTAGTGCTGCTTACATATATTCAGGAGTTAGAAGAAAATCAGCTAATAAAATTTTTAATAACAATTTTGTGTAAAAAGCTACCTAACTCTTGACTTAAAACACACTTTTTCCTAGGGGTGGGGTGAGTGACTAAGTACAAAATATTCCTTAACATTGTATTGGGTTTACATGGCAATATTTTTGTAGCAGGGGGCTGCAGGGGTAGCCTTTGTGAGAATCCAGAAGCTGCCCCATGTTAAATAAGGGTCAGTTTCAGCTGGCTTCAAAGAGACCCACCTCTGGCCAGAGCCAAGACAATAAGTGAAGTTGTTTGTGCCTCCGTGAGATCAGATTGAACAAAGGGGGAAAAACTGCTGTACAAGAGCAGCTGGGAGAGCAAGGAGTTAGAACCAGCCATGTAGATCCCAAGCTCAGTACAGAAGGAGCACCAGGCACTGGAGCAGAAGTTCTCCTGCAGCCTGTGGAGAGGCACCTGGTGGAGCAGGCTGTCCCCCTGCAGCCCATAGGTCCCACAGCAGAGCAGATCTCCACACTGCAGCCCATGGAGGAGCCCCCAGTGAAGCAGGTAGATGTGGCCTGAAGGAGGCTATGGCCCATGGAGAGCCCCCGCAGGAGCAGGCCTCTGGGCCAGACAGACTCTGAGCCAGAACTGTAGCAGGTGGAGAGGAGCCAATGCAGGAGCATGGGATCTGGGAGGAGCTGCCACCCAAGGGGGGACCCAGGTTGGAGCAGTTTGCTCCTGTTGGAGGGACCCTGTGGTACAGACCCATGTTGGAGCAGTTCTTGAAGAGCTGTTGCCTGTGGGAAGCCCACACAGCATCAGTTCAGGAAGGATGGCATCCCATGGGAGGGACATCACATGGAGCAGCGGCAGAGAGTGACCGTGAAGGAGCATCAGAGACAAAGCATTAGGGTCTGACCACAGCCTCCATTCCTAGTTCCTCAGAGCTGCTCAGGGCTGGAGGGAGAATGGGGTGGATGGGGAGAAGGTGTGTTTAGTTTGATTTTGTTGTTGTTGTTGTTTCTCACTGCTCTAGCTTGTTAGTACTAGCTAATAATTTTTTTTTAATCTCCATATGCTGAGTCTGTTTTGCCCGTGACAATAATTGTCGAGTGATCTCCCTATCCTTATCTCAACCCTTGAGTCCTTTTCATCATATTTCCTCCCCTTTCCCTTTGAGGAGAGGGAGTGAGCAAGCAGTTGTAGTCGAGCTCAGCTGCCCAGCTGAGTGAAACCACCACAAACATATGAATACTCAAGTAGGAAATACTAGCAGCAGAGTAGTGTTCTAATAACTGCACAGTGACTATAATACCAATAATGTTTTTGTTTAAATCAGACTGAAGTACTTGTGTAATTTCAAGACTAGTTTTTGAGATGTGCAAGTTCTGTTACCCTTATTAAATAACTGGTGTTCATCAATCTACAACATGAGACATCTGTGCAAATAAAGAAACATTTCAGTATTTGCAGATATTTCATAATGAGTTTAAAATCTTAATATCATTTCTATATATTAATTACTTTTAAGTGTGAAAATTAGAGGTGTGACATAATTCTAATTAAATTAGTACTTAATGAATACACTGAAATCAATTTATATTTGGCAGCCTGTTGGAAAAGATTCTGATAAGGTGACCTGCACAAAAACAGACACTTACCAAGTTTTAATTAGCAAAGTAATGTGAGAAAATAAACCTTTAATATATCAAATGATTTTCTTTTCTGAGGAATCCTTGAGAAGATCTAAAAATGGTGAAGAAAAATATAATGTTTGAGAAAAACTGAGTATGTATCTCATTAGAAATTAGTCTTGGCGAGACACATACTATTTCAATATTGGAAGATATTTTCACAGGAAAATGGAGATATTGTAAATCTGAGGCTAGTCTAAGGTATTCACAATAGTAAAATACAAATATCCCTGGACTGTAAAATTGCAGTCATTAAGATCTGGCACATCTCAAACACAGTTAGTAGGACTGCCAGCAAAAGTACTAAAAAGCAAGTTGTCTAAATATGGAATCTATTTAATTTCTACTGGTGATAAACAATATATACAACATTTATTTCCTTCTTCATTTCAGAAATAAATAAATAAATAAATAAATAAATAAATAAATAAATTTGTATTCCTTTTGTCCTTGGAAAGGTGAAATTAATGATCAGATAAAAATTGAAGATCTACCTGTGAGTGATCCCTTCTACAGTGATATCTTTATTCTCAGTGGGTCTGGCCAGTTAAGAAACTGGAGGTGAGCTTATCAGGAAGAGAGATAAATATCCACTCATATTTTCAAGCCACAGAACTCAGCTGTTTTTCCCAAAACACACTTTCTGTGACCTTGGTTATCTAAGGTCATTGACCACTTAGTGGATTGCTTTCAAAACCAAAGTACACATCTGTAAAAATATCTCAGAAATACTGGAACTGCAATGCAGTTGCAATAAATATTTCAGAGTACAAATAATTATACAAAATGAACTTTTGAAAAATAATTGGAATCACAGAGATTTAATTAACTCTGAAAGTGATTATAATGAGAAATACTTTGAGAAACTCTGTGATAGCTATTATTTAAAAGGCTTACTATAAAGACTACTTGATACCTCCATTCTATTACAACTTCCAAGGTTTACTACCTGTATAATCTTGCCAAACTTGAACTTCTTGGATATCAATTTGACACTTCTGATGTTTCTAATGAGCATGTTATTTTGCCCATGGTAAGAAATTATAAATAAGTTTCTGTTTTCAGAGTTTTTGTTTGGTTAATTTTGTTTGTTTTACACCAAGACTGTTTTTGATTGAAAGATACTACCATACCAGAAATGTAAATCTTACTGTCTTTAGAAAAATCTTTCCTAATTTAAAAAATTTACAAATAACTGAAAAATCAGCATTCACTGTCATATGAAGAAATGTTTAAAACTGAATGCTAACAGATGGCAGACAGTTGGATGTATGTCTGTAAGGGCAGAGAATGCTCCAAATTAAACTTCTTCATTTTTTCAGAAATTTGCTAGCTGCAAATGGCAGGGGATGACTGTAAACTCTGATAGCTCAACTTGCTAAGCAAAACCAGCAAATCCTGAATGTTCCAATCAAGAGTTCTTTCCACCATTCCCCTATATCTCCCTAGCCCTCCAGGGTAAATCACATACTAAAATGAGAGCAAAAATAGTGGGTCTAGTTGTTTGTGAACATAAATTATGAGTAGGATACCAAAGTTTCTCAAGAACTGAAGTGAAATATATTTCTTTTATACTGTGGTCCCCACAAGAGAAAATCTAGACATAATAGTTTCTGATAATTTTATTGGGAAAAATGGAGCTGAGTAAGCACTGAGACAGAAATTGAAGTGAAGTATCTGGAATAGGAAATGACTGGAAACTCGGCAAAGAATAGTTTATATAATGACATCTGTGAAGAAAGGTGACGGGCTGGGAAGGTTAAAGCAAACAGCTGAAAGGGAGACAGGTTGGAGTATCAAGGGAGGCAAAGATGAACATGAATTTCCAAAGATAAGGGGAAAACATTTTGTTTATTAGGAAATACTCTTGAATGGAGGTTTGGAATTTCTATTATTGCTGAGTAAGCAAATATCTACTGACAAAAATGCTCTAATTCTCTTTTGCATAAGGCGTAGCAACATGACTGTGAAAATAAATACTGTATCCATACACTAGACAATTACAAAGCTTAGGATCCAACTTCCTGTGGATTTTCTTCTCTGTAGGTATTACGACCATATTTGTTTTACACTGAGTTCTTGTCTCAGGAACTAGGCACAACAGATCTAATTCGGGGATAGATCAATTCTGTATGACTAAGGACCCCATTATCATGAGCTTGTAACAAATACTTTGAGAAAGGATAGAAATTTGTTGAGAGAGATGCAGAAGAAAGAAGGGTTTATCTCTAGGCAATAGTAACTGAATAAGGGGCCAAAGAAGAATCTCTGAGGAACTTAGACTTTGTCTCCTCAGAATGGAATTTGGACAGTGTACATTCAAAAAGGCTTGTGGCCAAGCAATAACAATGAGAATGTAAATGTTGAAGAGCGTCATTCTTGAGAACCTTGTTGGGTAACAAAGTGAGGCCACTGAGATAGATGCAGTATGTAACCCTATCATTCAGGTTTGCATGCTGTTGTGCATAACCAAAAGTTACCTAACTTTTACATTTCCTAAATTTTAAGCACTTTACATTTCAACCTAAACAATGTTCTTTTGATATAAACCCCATATTTCTGTGAAGGTTTCGACTATTTCAGAGTTGTATGCATTTCATTACATATTCCTATAAGCAGTGTTCATGCTTCGGTTAGTGCTCAGAGGTTACCACTTTATATTAAATGAAAATTAAATGAAAATTAAATTAAATAGTTTAGAAGTTTATCTCCCTTGTTAGATTAGTGGGTGCCTCAGTTGTTCTTGCCTTTCTCCTGATGGATATTTTAAAGTTTTTCCACTTCAGGATAAACGTCCATGTACAGCAGCATCTGTGCCAGCTGAGAAAGATTATGACCCTAATGAGTGTTTGTGACCCTGCTATATCTTACCCCTCATTTTTCTGCCTACTCAGCTGTTCCTACAATAGTTTCATAATCCATTTAAATAAAAATGGTCTAGATTAACTAAATCCTTCAGCTCATTTAACCAGCTGAATTTTAACTGAAATGGGTGAATGAGGAAATGTGTGAGTAGTTCCATGGGTAGTTTTGTCTGAGAGCAGGAAGGTAGGCAGGCTTGACAGCAAGCCAGAGCAGTACCTCTTCTGATGGAACAGCAGCAGAAAGATTATGTTGTGCCTACAGACTTGGACTAAAATTTAAACTAGATTTAGACCTGCTTAGAATATGACTGTGTAGAACATTCAAATAACTTACATGATCTGAAATGAACTTACATGGTCTGAAATCTGAAGACTGGCTAAGAATGACCCTCACGCTCACTTTTGTCTTGTACATCTGGCTAATATCTTTCAACGTTGTAAGGAGCCCTTTAGATGAATGAGTTTGCAGATCCAGCATGATAGATCCCCCACTTTTTGTAGACACAGCGGTAGGCAGCAAGATTCTCTGCTGTTTCAGAACAAGCAACATAAGAAGTGGGCTGCAACAGACAATGCTCTGAGAGTCATGGGCAGAACTTATCTTAATAATTAGGAGTATTACAATTCTAGGGGTTACAAAGCTTAAGCAACTTTAAACAACAAAGCCTAAGCTAGCTTTTGTTTGTTCTGAACACCACAGTGCAACTCACTGACTATACAAATCTTACCCTGATTATCTGATCCCACTGAGCTACACTTCTAAGAGGGAACAAGATGCCATGATACAAACTCAGAATCATGGTTTCATGTGTCTGGAATGGTATATAAAAGCTTGCATTTTGGCGTGTCTGGTGAACTTTATTTTTATCAAGACTTTTTATCAATATTCCATGTTTGTAGTCCTTGGAATTGTGGACTAAAGCTTAAAAAATAAGCTTAAAAAATAAGACCAAAAATAAATATTAATGATTGAAAATTTTCACATATAGACAAGTACTAGGGAAAAGGTGTCAACTTGTCTCATATGATTTTCGTAGCTAAACTTCCTCAGGAATTTCTATCCGAGGTCCTTCCTTGACTTTCATTTCCTCTGTCCAATTACAGGAAGAGTTGTAGGTGTCCTCCCTTAAGAAATCTGACAATGTGAAAGTAGCAATATGTTCACAGAACTTAATATAGGTAGGCAGATAGGCAGTAAGAGTAACTAGTAAACTTGTACACTAGTAAAGAGTGCTGATCTATTAAACCAAATGTGCAGGTAAAGCTTGACACTTCTTTTTTTTTCAGGTGAAACAGTTAAGTGCTCTCAGGTAGGAGCTGCAAGGCTTCTGTCCCTATTTAGCCATAGTACTATAACAAAGCAAAGCAAAACAAAGAAACAAAACAAACAAAACAAACAAAACAAACAAAAAACAAACAATCAAACAAAAGCAAACAAAACAAAACAAAAAAAAAAAAAAAAAAAAAAAAAAAAAGGAAAGACTGGAACTTTCTGCAAACTGAAGGACTAACATGGTTTAGTCTGGGGGAATATTCCCCCAAAAGAAAAAAAAAAAAAAGGAAAACCAACGTTCTTTCTCTGGTAATCTGTAGCCACTCCTGTCAAGACTTCCACTACAGTATCCACTATTACCCCTTGTGATATTAGTGCTTATAATATAAGTCACTTAGCAGCCATCAGATGGTAATTGTTCTCATATACAAATGACAGATCTGAACTGGCAGTCATGACATGAAATACTCTATCTTGTATCACCAATCCCCCAAGCAGTCCATTACTCACTACAGACCAATAAACAATTAACTATATCTCTCTCTCTTTTTTTTTTTTTTTTTTTTTTTTTTTTTCTGGAAAATAATTTTGAGCAGTTGTGTTATAAAGTTCTGAAATCTGAGTTGTACAAAAAACACTACTACCTCACTTTTAGTTAGGTTACTGTGATTTGTTTTGTTTTGACTTGCCGAGACTATCGGCTCCGGGGCAGACGCGTTCTACAGAGGAGCGGGGATCAGGACAGGCAGGGCTTTTTTTTCCGTCATCGAGCCCACTTGAGGAAGCCACCAGGACCCAGCAGCCCTCGCGAGGGAAGCTCCACGTAGGCAGAGCCAGCAGCGCCCCCTCCCCAGCCGTTCACAAGCTGCCCCTAGGGAGCACGGCGACCAGGACAGCCAAACAGGGTGTTGCGCGTCAGAAGGGAGTGGCATGGCAGTTTGTGGCAGTTCGCGAGGGCAGGGCGAGCAGGGAGGGCAGAGTGTTCCCCCTGCCCATACAAACAACTCCTCTAATGGCGGTCTACCGCTAGTTAGGCTGCAATGGTCTCCACCAGGCACAGCGCTCTCTCTAGAAAGTCTGTACACACCCAGACTGACTACCCACTCAAAAATGCAGCAGTTCAGGTCTCTGGATGGAGGAAGTGTCTGAGCCTGTTGCTGCCATCAGAGGGAGGTAGAGAGACTGTGTGCGTGAGGTGCGAGCAGGTGGATGACCTGGTCTGCCTAGTGGCAGAGCTCAAGGAGGAGGTGGAGAGGTTGAGGGCCATCAGGGAGTGTGAGCGGGAGATAGACTGGTGGAAAAACGCCCTGCGAGGCCTGAAGGAGAGGTACCGGGGTGAGACCCCTTGCCCTGTCGCTGTCGGGCAGAGGGAGGGGACCTAGGAGTTGAGGAGGAATGGAGACAGGTCCCTGCTTGACCTCACCTACAATCCCCTGCTCGATCTCGCAGGCAACCCCCCCCCACTGGCCCCACCTTCCCAGGTGCCCTTACACAACAGATTTGAGGCCCTGGAGCTTGTAGGCAAGGATGAGATAGAAAGTCTACCCAGGAGGATGTCTAGGGCAAGGAAGTCGACTCCACGCCTCAGGACTGCCTCCACCAAGAAAGATAGGAGGGTAATCATTGTAGGCGACTCCCTTCTCAGGGAAACAGAGGGCCCTATTTGTCAGCCTGACCCTACCTGTAGGGAAGTCTGCTGCCTCCATGGGGCCAGGGTCAGGGTTGTTGCTAGAAAGCTTCCCAACCTGGTTTGCCCCTCTGATTACTATCCTCTTTTGATAGTCCAGGCTGGCAGTGATAATATTGAAGAGAGAAGCCTGAAGGCTATCTAATGGGACTTTAGGGGCCTGGGATGTTTAGTGGATGGAACAAGGGTACAGGTAGTGTTTTCATCCATCCCTACAGTGGCAGGGAGGGGTACAGAGAGGACACAGAAAGCCCACCTGATAAACATGTGGCTCAGACACTGGTGCCAACACAGAAATTTTGTTTTTTTTTGGCCTTGGGGCGCTTTACTTGGTACCCGGCCTAATGGCCACAGACAGGTCCCACCTACCTCTAAGGGGAAAACGGATCCTAGCCCAGGAGCTGGCAGGGCTTTTTTTCTGGTATTGAGGGGGCATTGAGAGGGCTTTAAACTAGGTAAGAAAGGGGATGGGGCTGAAATAAGGTTTGTTGGAGCTGTGCCAGGGGGAGCAATGGCAAGGCTGGGGGAGAAGGCAGTGGCCCAACTGAAGTGCATCTACACTAATGGGTAACAAACAAGAGGAGCTGGAAGCCATTGTGCAGCAGGTAGGCTGTGACTTAGTTGCCATCATGGAAATGTGGTGGGACCACTCTCATGACTGCAGTGCTGCTATGTCTGGCTATAGGCTCTTCAGAAGCAACAGGCAGCACAGAAGGGGTGGTCGTGTGGCTCTCTACATCAGAGAGTTTTTTGATGTTGTGGAACTTGAGGCTGGGAATTGTAAGGTTGAGTCCCTATGGGTTAGGATAAGCGGGAAGGCCAACAAGGCAAGCATCCTGGTGGGGGTCTGTTATAGGCTGCCGAACCAGGATGAGGAGATGGATGAGGAATTCTACAGAGAGCTGGCAGAAGCTGCAAAATTATCAGCGCTTGTTCAGTGAGGGACTTCAACTTCCCAGTCATATCCTGGAAGCACAACTCAGCCCAGAGAAAACAGTCTAGGAGGTTTTTGGAGAGCGTGGAAGATAACTTCCTGATGCAGCTGGTTAGTGAGCCTACCTGGGGAGGTACTCCGCTAGACCTCTGTTCACAAACAGAGAAGGACTGGTGGGAGATGTGGTGGTCGGGAGGTGTGGTGGTCTTGGGCAGAGTGACCATGAAATACTAGAGCTCTATATTCTTGGCAAAGTCAGGAAGGGGATCAGTAAAACCGCAGTCTTGGACTTCCATAGGGCTGACTTTGAGCTGTTCAGGACACTGGTTGGTAGAGTCCCTTGGGAGGTGGTTCCAAAGCACAGAGGAGTCCAGGAAGGCTGGGCACTCTTCAAGAAGGAAATCTTAGTGGCTCAGGAGAGGTCTGTCCCCACGTGCCCAAAGATGAGCCAGTGCAGAAGAAGACCAGCCTGGCTGAACAGAGAGTTGTGGCTAGAGTTTAGGAGAAAAAAGAGGGTTTATAATCTTTGGAAAAGAGGGCGGGCCACTCAGGAGGACTATAAGGATGTTGCAAGGCTGTGCAGGGACAAAATTAGAAAGGCCAAAGCTCATCTGGAGCTCAAACTGGCTACTGCCATTAAAGATAACAAAAAATGTTTTTATAAATACATCAACAGAAAAAGGAGGACTAAGGAGAATCTCCATCCTTTACTGGATGCAGGGGGAAACTTAGTTACAAGAGATGAGGAAAAGGTGCTTAATGCCTTCTTTGCCTCAGTCTTTAGCAGCAAAACCAGCTGTTCTCTGGATACCCAGTACCCTGAGCTGGTGGAATAGGATAGGGAGCAGAATGCGGCCCTCGTAATCTGCGAGGAAATGGTTGGCAACCTGCTACAGCACTTGGATGTACGCAAGTCGATGGGGCTGGATGGGATCCACCCAAGGGTACTGAGAGAACTGGTGGAGGAGCTGGCCAAGCCGCTTTCCATCATTTATCAACAGTCCTGGCTATCAGGGGAGGTCCCAGTCAACTGGCGGATAGCAAACGTGACACCCAAGAAGGGCCAAAGGGTAGACCCGGGGAACTATAGGCCTGTTAGTTTGACCTCAGTTCCAGGGAAGCTCACGGAGCAGATTATCTTGAGTGTCATCACACGGCACTTACTGAGCAAGCAGGCAGTCAGGCCCAGTCAGCATGGGTTTATGAAAGGCAGGTCCTGCTTGATGAACCCGATCTCCTTCTATGACAAAGTGACACACTTAGTGGATGAGGGAAAGGTTGTAGATGTCGTCTACCTTGATTTCAGTAAGGTTTTTGACACAGTTTCCCACAACATTCTCCTCAAGAAACTGGCTGTTCATGGCTTGGACTGGCATACGCTTCTTTGGGTTAAAACCTGGCTGGGTAGCTGGGCCCACAGAGTTGTGGTGAATGGAGTCAAATCCAGTTGGAGGCTGGTCACTAGTGGCGTCCCCCAGGGCTCAATACTGGGGCCAGTCCTCTTTAATATCTTTATCGATGATCTGGATGAAGGGATCGAGTGCACCCTCAGTAAGTTTGCAGATGACACCAAGTTAGGTGCGTGTGTCAACCTGCTCGAGGGTAGGAAGGCTCTGCAGGACGATCTGGATAGGCTGCACCGATGGGCTGAGGCCAACTGTATGAAGTTCAACAAGGCCAGGTGCCGGGTCCTGCACCTGGGGCACAACAACCCCAAGCAGAGCTACAGGCTGGGAGGTGAGTGGTTGGAAAGCTGCCTAGCAGAGAAGGACTTGAGAGTATTGGTTGATAGTCGGCTGAATATGAGCCAGCAGTGTGCTCAGGTGGCCAAGAAGGCCAACAGCATCCTGGCTTGTATAAGAAGCAGTGTGGCCAGCAGGTCTAGGGGAGTGATTATCCCCCTCTACTTGGCTCTGGTGAGGCCGCACCTCGAGTACTGTGTTCAGTTTTGGGCCCCTCACTACAAGAAGGACATGGAGGTGCTCAAGAGATTCCAGAGAAGGGTGATGAAGCTGGTGAGGGGTCTGGAGAACAAGTCTTACGAGGAGCAGCTGAGGGAGCTGGGTTTGTTCAGCCTGGAGAAAAGGAGGCTCAGGGGTGACCTTATCGCACTCTACAGGTACATGAAAGGAGGCTGTAGTGAGGTGGGGATTGGTCTACTCTCCCATGTGCCTGCTGACAGGATAAGGGGGAATGGGCTTAAGTTGCGCCAGGGGAGGTTTAGGTTGGATATTAGGAAAAAGTTCTTTACCAAAAGATCTGTTAGGAATTGGAATAGGATGCCCAGGCAAGTGGTTCAGTCACCATCCCTGGAGATCTTTAAAAGACGTTCAGATTTAGAGCTTAGTGATATGGTTTAGTGGGGGACTTGTTAGTGTTAGGTCAGAGGTTGGACTAGGTGATCTTGAGGTCTCTTCCAGCCTAGACAATTCTGTGATTCTATGATTCTGTGTTTTACTTTGAAATCATTGGGAAAC